>NW_016223274.1:0-1433 GCF_001687245.7 Rhagoletis zephyria
TAAGCTTGTTAAAAAAAGTACATTAAAATTTCAGTGGCAGATTTAGGCAACTGAATTTTATTTTCTTCAGTAGCTGGTACTTTTCTAAGTAACCTCCAGTAGAATTATAGGCATCATCGGACATCGTGCTATCATTGTTTCATTTAACATCCCAAATTTTGTTTAAAAAAAATACTATTATATTTCTACTTAAAAAATATATCTTTTACAATCAATGTGTATTAAACAAGGTGTGATGGACAACTGAGGTAGGCTCTCTATTATGCCAAAAAATATAAAGAGGCGATTCAAAATTAATACAAAATTTTTTCATTTTGACTTTATAGGATGGTTCTTCTGAAAGCAATGTCAAATTCAATCACACTTTGTTGAATATATTTTGGTTACCATGTTGCTATTCACAAACTTTTTACGTATTTTACTAGCCTTCAGACGTACATACATAGATTCCATTTAGTTTTGTTGGATTGCCTTTACTCAAAGTATTTTTACACGTTTATAACTTATCCCTTTGAATCTACCATAATGTTATGCTTGGGCGAAGACCGCATGCCGACTGAAAATAAAGAGGGGACTTGGGGCACAGGCCGTTACTGTGAACGGGTTTCGCTTCTTAGAGGATTCCTTTAGCCATCATATTGATGAAAAAGCTCTGCCTAGAAACTGTTTTTTTTTTCCAATTTTGGCCGCACTTTTGGATTTCGGCCGCACTGTGTGNGATGGGAAAACCTTTCTTATCTTCAGGAGATTTCCAGTAATAATACCCAATTGTTTCTTTAACCACTTTTTCATCGAAACTATATTTTATAGGTCCTCCAAAACCCCCAGAAAATGCAATGGGGGACCAATGAAAAATCTTTAATATTAAAAGATTGTTAAATAAACGATTGGATATTAATGTTGGAAGTTTCCTGAATAGAACCACAGCTTTTCGACCGAAAAATATTGATTTTCAAAAACTTTATACCATTAATTAAGCTAGTATCATGTAGATAACATAACCTATTTTATTATCAGAAAATGCGGTTGTGCGGTGTTATTTGAATTCAAGTTTTCTTAAAAATTCATTTGCAACCTAAACATTTTAACAATTTGCTCAAATTTAAAAGTACATATTTGAAACATTTCCAGAATGAATAAAAAATAAAAGCTTTTTAGATAGACTAATCGTACATATGCATATAATATGAGGAATCTTGATTTAATTCCAACTAGTTGGAAAAACCAATAGACTCACAACTGCCGCACTCCGAACTTGGACTTGTGTAACTGGATGAAGAATTCGTTCCATATGGTTCTGAAGGATTAACCTTCAAGACAAATAAACCCTTCAAGTTTTTCGGCACAGCATAACCCATAGGATAGTCTTTACCAACACAACGCTCTTGCTCTAAATGCAGCAGCGAATCACAACGCTTAGAAGGAAAATTGTA
>NW_016223275.1:0-1433 GCF_001687245.7 Rhagoletis zephyria
ATGGTCTGTGCTCGCAAGGTTGTACGAATACGCGCGGTTCGTATCGTTGTACCTGTGATGTGGGCTATATACTAAGAGCTGATAATAGCACTTGCGAGGCATATGGCGGTGATCCGCTTCTGCTCTACACCACTCAAATGGCTGTGATGGGCGTGCATTTGCGTGATAAGTTCGTCTATGCAGTGGCAAAGAATTTGACCAAAGTAATTGGTGTCGCATTCGATGGGCAAAACATCTATTGGACGAACATACAGAATGAGGCGGAGAGCATAGTGAAGGCAAATGTTGATGGGACCAACCATGAAATACTACTCACCTCAGGGTTGGATGCACCAGAGGACTTGGCAGTAGATTGGCTAACAGGTTAGTGAATGTAAACTTTGGTTGTGGTAGTAGTTTGTAAATCGTAATTTTTTATCTATATTTTTTCGCATAAGAATAATGGTNACACAGGTCCACAAAAAAAAATCGATGAAGGTTCCTTTGACCAAACCTAGTCTATTACATGTTTGTGGGCTCGCTGAACCCGAATCTGAAGTCCGTTTTGCTCCATCACGTCTGCATTTTTTTCTAACCTCAAAAAACATCTCGGAGGTGTTTTTTGAGGTTTACGTGACAGAGAAAATCCGAGGTGTTTTTTGAGGTTAGGAAGAAATCTAGATGTGATGACTTCAGATTCGTGTTCAGCGAACCCAATAATTTTTTTCGTCTCGCGGGTCGTTTATTTCAAGATGAAAATGATTTACGTCTTCTCTTAATAATTATATGGGAATTTTATTGAAATGAAACTTCCTAATTGAGTTAATGTCATCAAATCTGCGTCGATGGTTCGATTTTCAAAAATGAGGTGTCAAATTAGAGGGATTTGCTTCTACGTGCTTTTAGTTATTTTAAGGGTTGCCAGATGTTAGCAAATAAAAATCCAATAATTGAGCTCGGAGATATAATTAACGTCCCGAGAGACGAGAAATATATAAGTCCCATATAATTATTATGAAAATACGTAAATAATTTCCATCTGGCAATAAACGTCCCGCGAGACGAAAAAAGATATTTCTCGTAAATAATTATTATATAAAGACGAAAAAAATTTACCTTAAAACAAGGCGACGTTTTTGATCCCAAGTATTATTTGGGGTCTCTTATTAATACCACTGTACGGCAAAATCAACTTTTTTTATTGGACCAAACCAATTTTATTTAAGAGACTGAGTCATAGGTATAACAGGGGTTTCTCCATTTTTCGAAGTTAGCCTCCGTAATCGAGATATGGGCCTTCGAAGCTCGAAATATATCAAAATTTCAGAAAAAACACATTTAAATGAAAAAATATTTTATTAAAAAAAATATTATAAACAAAAAACTTATAACAGTTTTAAAAAATTTGGTGTCGTTATAAAGACGATTAAATCGCCTTTCTTCTGATATACATG
>NW_016223276.1:0-1433 GCF_001687245.7 Rhagoletis zephyria
GGTCGCAAAATTTTATAGAGAAAATACTTTTATGTACATACATATGTTTTTTAATGTATACATTAATTAAATACTCACTATTTTCCCCTCTTTCTCTTCTTCCATGTACAGAATGACGCTTATGACCTTGCACTCTGCCCCACGAACAATAGCGGGTTTGGAACAGCAACCGCAATTATTGGCGCCATGGACTGTCTGCCAATCATGAATGGCGGCGGCGGCGGCGCCAGTAGTAGCAACAGCAGCGGCATCGGTACACTTGGTATCGGCGGTGCACATCATCACATCATGCCCAGCGGCAACAGTTCAGCGGCTGCTATGGGTGGCGGCGGCAGCACAGCAACCGTCACCGTTGTCGGTGCATATCAGCAACACCTCGCCAACTTGCATACACATCATCCGCACTTGAATTTGATTGGCCATCATGCCGTCACACCGTACAGCAATAATTATCCGCTGCATCACAGCAGCAGCCATCATCACATACAAAGCGAGCAGACGAAGTCGCTGCAGGAGTTGCAACATGAGGTTGGCGCGCTGCTGGAATTTCGCGATCTGGTCATTGAAACGTTTCCAGATCTCAAACATAAAATGGCTTCGATGTCTTCTTCATCGGCCGCGTCCACGACGACAGCGGCGGGCGGCACGTTGATGAGCGGCACATCAGTGTCGGGCGCGAACACACTGACTGGTGGCAGTGGCGGAATGTCTAATGCGTCATTAGTGTCAAGGTGAGTACCAAAAAAAAAAAAAAAATTACAATGCGAAAATTAAGCGGCTTAATAATGCCTATGTTTTCATACAGACGCGAGTGGGAGCCCGGCATACGTTTGAAGCGTAAAGTTTCGCAAAAAGATCCGTCCACACCGACCACCCCAAGCGCTGTGGTGACGACGAATTCTGCTGGTGCCGTTGCAGGAGTCGCAGCTGGCGAATTATCGTCGTCGTCGCTGACGCGTAGTCGCAGCAACTCGCATAGCGGCAAAAAGGAGCCAAAGAGTGGAGAGAATAATAATGGGAGTGTTGTGCAGGACTCTGGTTTCTCAACGGAGACGAGCTCCTCGAAGGAAGGTCATAGCGCATCGTCTACGAACGGTGCTATGACGGTGAGTGGACACACCTGCTAAGCTAGTTAAACGAGTAATTGAATTTGTAAATTTTTTCTATAAATTGCAGGGTGCCACGGCGCTGAATCGCCTCTCCTGCCACGAATCTGACGATGAGCTTCTCAATCTGCTCGACGTTATACACCGCAAATCGAATCGTTTACGCGAAGAAATGGATCAGTTACAGCAGTATGAGCGGCAGAATCTACGTGGCGCTAGCAGTAATCTTAGCACTAACAACAACACTAATCTGGCGGATGAGTCCACAACGACTGTGATTGCTGCAAGCGAAGCATCCACACCGACAACGCGTAGTTCTTCGGTGTT
>NW_016223278.1:0-1433 GCF_001687245.7 Rhagoletis zephyria
ATCTACATGAATATATGTATTTATGTACGCCGTACGAGTAGATATCGATGCATTACAACCAATTATTCAGGTATCGATACTTTATTTCGATACTACTTCCAGGTGAAAGTATCGATACCTTCATGGTATCCCATCATCTCTATGCATAATTAACTCAGATGCCCCAAGACAGGAGGAGATACACTGTATCATGGCCGAAGTTTCAAGAGCATTGAAGATCATTCCTTCGACAATGTTGTTTGTGTACCGGGTTGAGCTGTTTAACATCGCAGAGATTGGTGGCCTATATGTGGGAAGGTTCAATTCTTCAACTATTTTTACCTGACCTATCCTTTTGCATGAGTAGTCGAATTGTCGGTAAGTCTCAGGTTTGATGCCTAAACTGAGCAACATTCAGACAATTGTTTCTTAAGACGGTCATTACTTAAAATGCACTGGCAGCGGTCGATGATAATCTACCATGAAAAAGCTGCCCACTTGAGGGACTCAACAAACACTTTGCCAAGATACGAGCCGTCATTATTTTTTTCGTTTTGATGTTATAACACAAATGGACGGGCCTACAATTTTACGCCGCCTCAGAACGGCAAATATATTTTATGGGAAGCCTTTTCAAGACAGAAATACACTCGGAAAAAACCTGTATATTTTTGGATGGGGGTTGCAATTTAAGAACCACGGAATAGTAGTACGCACCTCTTCGGTGTCGGCTTATTCATACGATTCCCGAAAAAAAGAATTAGGTATACAAGAGTAATGGGTGTTTAGAGAAACTAGCTGTAAGAGTGGACCAAAAATAAGTCAAAGAAAAATTTGGGTTTGAATTCTTTCTAACACTTACTGGGGTGAGATGGCAAAAGTAATTTGGATGCTTAAAAGATATTGGCTTATACCAGTGGTGTCCAAATCTATGGACGCGAGCCGAAAATTATTCGAGCCCTTACATCTCAGTCATTGGAAAGATAAGGACTTATGCAGGAGGTTAGGCGAGAACTTTTACTTAACTATTGGAACTGCAAAGACCTTTTCAGTTTAGGTCTATGTAATGACGTTAAATGGACTACGGATTCCGTGTTTGCATGTATAAAATATTATTTCTGTTGCGGTATTTAACTATTAGCGCACAAAATTTTGTTANCAAATATTTCGACTACCTTTTATTAATTTGTTACGTAATTACGGTTCCTCGTTTTTTAATGTATCCATTTTTTTTACCTCTCTCTCAAAACTGCGTTTTCGATTTAGTTTTTTTGCTTTAATACAATTTTTTACTTCTGCTTGTTTCTTGTGGAGATGTTTTATATTAAATTAAATACACAAACTCAGTGCTCAGAGTATTTTTAACGAGTATTCTTAGAAAATACTATTTTTATATGCACTAATCTTTTCTTTATCCACTAAAAGCACTTTATTTCGCACATAATTTAGTTTTT
>NW_016223280.1:0-1433 GCF_001687245.7 Rhagoletis zephyria
CCCTAAGATAACGTGTGTAATCTCTCGCTACAGCTGCCCCTGTTGAGTTCGTCATCTTCTGGCGATCTTGTCCGATCAATCCGTAGTAGTAGATTAACCTCTTTGAACTGTTGAATTGGGCTATAGAAATCTGGATTTAAATTTCCTTCCCCAGTCTGCTCGAGGTCGTTCTGCCTTTAGAAGCGCTACAAGCGGTGGCATCCTAAACTACTTATACCTTCCATAAGTCTAGCCAAGGTTCTAGATTCGTCTGTTACTGCCAGATAGTCTATGTGTGACACACAATAATAATGAAATCGAAATTAAGGTTTTAAATAAGTGGCTGGCAATGCTCTTTAAAATATTTTCGTAATAAAGCTTTTTTTTATTTTTTAAGCAAACAAAGGAAGATTAACAAACATACACAGTCACCCACAAACTTTCACATTTATAAGCATAATGGGATTTAATTTAAATTATCAATTAAATTGATTTTAAATTATTAAGCCTTTGGCAACCCTCGTTAAAAATATTTTCGAAATAGATACAGCCTTTTTAAATCTATCTCGCTTGATATGCACATCCACATATTTTATTTAACTTGTTACTTAAGTTGATTTTGAATTTCGAAACGGGTGGCAGCCCGCTTTAACCTCTCTAGTATTATACCCATATTAAAATATTTCGTTTAACTCTTTGATTGAACTGATTTCACCCTCTTTACCTAGGTGGCAACCCGCTTCAAAAATATTAAAATAAAATAAAACTTTCTTAAACTTTTCTCCTTTGACACCCATATTAAATAATGTTGATTGAACTGATTTCGCCTTTTTTAATAGATGGCAACCCTCTTCAAAAATATTCTCAAAATTAAACTTTCTTAAACCTTTCTCGTTTGATACCCATATCAAAATATTTGGTTTAACTTGTAAACTAAACTGATTTTGAAATTCAAAACTTGTGGCAACCTTCTTCAAAAATATTTTCGAAATAGATACAATTTTCTTAAGCCTCTCTTGTTTGATACCCATATTAAAATAATTCGTATAACTTATCTAAATTCAGTTCAAATTTTTTAACGGGTGGCAACCCTCTTTTAGAGAAATGTTTCGAAATAAATCGTACTAAACTCAATTCGTTTGACACACACATTATTGTGATATTTAATTAAGCTTAATTGTAAATTGAGTATTTTTTTAAAAGCTGGCAACACCCTTAAACAGTATTATCGAAATAAATAGATTTTGAATTCGTTTCGCTTGGCACCCAGTAAAATTTTATTTTATTTATTTATCGATTTTAACCTTTGATGGCATCTTTATCACCCTCTTAAAAAAATATGCTATATGTTATACTGGGTTATAAGCTGTGCCACATTTTATTGACAACCGTTCAGCCGTTTTGGCGTGAAAGAACAACAAACATACTCACTCACTCACTCACTCGAAAACACT
>NW_016223281.1:0-184 GCF_001687245.7 Rhagoletis zephyria
GAGGACCGCGAACGCTAACTAGCCAACCAGGGCCGCTGTCACCATTGCCACCATCAGGGCCCGATGCTACTGTCTTCAATACTGGGGCCGCCGCCATTATCGTCGCCCCAGGCCGCCCACTACTGCCCGTCACGAGTACGGTAATCGCCACTACCATCATCGCCCAGTACTGCTGTCACCGTCG
>NW_016223281.1:263-1432 GCF_001687245.7 Rhagoletis zephyria
GCTGTCACCGTCGTAATTAAAAGGGGCCGCATTTACCCTTCGCCACCATCGGGGCCGCATACAACACCACTGCGGGAGGTCGCTGCAGCCCTCATCATTATATGGGCCACTGCCAACATCACCGCTGAGGCCACCACCACCACTGCAAGGGAACTGCAGGCTGCCGCCGCCGTCACAACCACCGCGACTGCTCTCATTGCCACGCTCTTCGCTACGACTGACACGTACCACTGCTAACCNTTATATGGGCCACTGCCAACGTCACCGCTGAGGCCGCCACCACCACTGCAAGGGAACTGCAGGCTGCCGTCGCCGTCACAACCACCGCGACTGCTCTCATTGCCACGCTCTTCGCTACGACTGACACGTACCACTGCTAACCTCGCTGACACTAGTAACACTCCTNTCCCCTGCACGACAAGTTGCCGGCCTTCTAGATAGCCGCGTGTGTGTGTGGGTGTGTTCGACTTAATACACAAATCATTGTGTTTTATTTGGTGGGGGTTAGTGGGACCTTCGCTGGACTCTGGAGCGGCTGAGCATACCTCAGCCTTCGACAAAACCCACCTCATAAATGGCGCCCGAGCAGGGACCCAGCTCTGCAGGCGCATGTGCAAAAACCTCAACAAGCACCAACACTGCGGAAGCGGGTTCATCGAACACACCACGACAAGTAAATGACACACGGATGAGCGAAAATGATACCACCACACTAAACACTGACTCTCTTGGCTGGATATATCTATTAAAGAAAGAGAGATTGGTGGAATAATGCAAGAGGCATCATATACCCGTTGAGGGGAGCACGGTCGCCGTTCTGCGCAGCAATCTCAGTAATTTCGTCAGGGCATAGAGAAACCGCAAATCAACCGAAAACCTGCTCAGAGAACTGGAGATGGAGATCGCTGCCGATGAAGCTAGCATGGTGAAATCACCACACGAACTAACTCCGGCAATTAAGCTTGGAGACTCTCTCTTGCATGCCGTGGGGGCAAAGCCAACCGCCCAGAAATGAGACCATATGAGCAGCGCCGAGGTAGTGAGCACCGTCCGCCGTTGGGATGTTCACTACTCCGGTGGCGACACTCAACACGACTTCCTGGAGAGGATTGAGGAGCTAGCGGAATGCTACCAAATCACGCCAGATCAACTCCTCCCAACCTTATCCG
>NW_016223282.1:0-1432 GCF_001687245.7 Rhagoletis zephyria
TGTCGGCAACAGCAACAGCAATTCATTTATGTATGTATGTATGTATGTACGTCTTTGGCAATGGTTTCTCTGCCCCATATGCGGACACGTTAACGCGATATTTGCAACAATGTTGCAGCATTTCGAATGCGATAATAACTCAGCCATGATCTGCTTGAGTGGCAAAAAATGCAAGAAATTTAAAAGTACATGGCTTTCAGTATTTAATGACGGCGGAGTAAATGGACGGACATACAGCAGGGATGGAAAAGTAGTTACAATTGTACCTTTTTCCGTCTTTTTCGAATCAAAAGGTACATTCGGTACACTGAGCTCAATTTAGGTACAATAAGACGATAGCTAAATAAATATCCATATCTAAAACTATGTTGCTCGCAAAAAGAAAAAAATTAAGACATTTTTTGTAAACATGGGGAAATGACAACTGACACATCATTATGAACATATCGCACACCTAGATCTAAAGTGCGATCAACTCCAAAAAAATTTTGGGTTTTTTTTTCATAAATCAATAGAGCCATGAAAGAACTGTTTCGCTCTGAGGAGTTATATTTTTAAGAGCACTAAATAAACTCACCTGTTCGGCTCACTCATGAATTTGCATGTGATGTATTTGTCAAATAGTTTATTTGTGTTGATGGCATCATTTTTATTTTTATCTCTCCGAGTTTTAAAGTGATGCGAAAAATATTCGTCACTCGCAATTTTAAAACACAAAACTTGCTGTGCGAAGTATCCAAACAGTTTCTGATGGTGGCTTCGATGGGCGAAGTGGGAAGTGCTGTAACTAGTTGCGGATCGAGGAATGCCCAGTCTAAGCCAACTGTGGCCAAAGGGTCAGATGTCTCATTTCCAGGCACTCTCGAGTTGCCCGACACCCAGAGTAAGGCAGGCTCGTTATCTTTACCAACATAATTTTTGGTCGAGACTTGCATTGTAGAACTAGTTTGGAAGTACATACTTAGATAGAGGGCTGGCCAATGCCTTAAGTGCAGCTTAAAGGTCACTGCAGACACCTAAACTCCTTCCCCTCCACCTATTTTCCACCACGTTGTCTATGGCTTTGGGGATTCCAAATACCTCAGCCTGAAAGACCGAAGAGAAAAAGTGAAGCTTCTTATCCCCATTCACTTCGAAAAATACTCCAGATCCTGACCCTGAGTCAGTTTTGGAGCCATCAGTGAAGATTTGACAACGTACGAGTGCGGACTCAGTGCTGGAATTAAACCAGCATTCTCCCTCAGGGAACTCGCTCCCTCTCTCTAGAATCCCTTCAACAAAGGTTATGGTGGCGTATTATCCTTTGACATTGGAAAGACACAAGTGTTATACCAACATCCGTGACCTTTAAGACTTCCCCACGTATGACGATACAAAGTGACGGTAAGTTCACCAGTGCGTCCGTCAAGAGCACTATACACCAATCAATAAA
>NW_016223283.1:0-1432 GCF_001687245.7 Rhagoletis zephyria
TAAGTGAGTTTGAGTGTGTGTGTGCATGTGTGTTTCATGGGAAATATTTGTGATTGCGCGAGCGTTACACACAGATCAACAACGAGCGGCGCGCTGTATGACGCGTGGGAAAGAGCATAAGCGCACGCGAAATATCGACGCGAGAGGAAATCTTCCAGAATTTTGTATTCAATTGTAATCAAAAATTTAAATATTAGTAAATCTTCTCCATATTTCAAAATGACTTTCATGATATGCTGGCGCTTTAGCTGTTTAGCTGTTCTTGGCGCTCTTACCGCGCGCTCGCACACATACACTAAAGTGCGCGCTAGCTGGTCTGACGCTGACGATGTTGGTGGTGAGCTAGTCGAAATTGAAGTGAGGCTCAAATAGTTTTCCAGCGCATTTACCTGTTCGCGGACGTGTTTTACGGAGTGTTGCAGCACGTGCATTTGTATGTAGCTAGAGCGTGTGCGCGCGTTACCAATTTTTGTTGTTTTTTGAGGCAGGCCCGCTTGCTGACTACGTACATACTTATGTACATAGATACTTCAAAAATATTAAGGTGTGTGTGTGCCATTAAGGTGCTACATATATGTGTGAAATGAGTAGATGATTGTGTTTGTGTGTTGCTCTGGGTAGCCAAAGCAGTGTGAAGACGCCAGACGCCGCGCAGTTAATTGAAGAAAATTTTCGAGGAAACATGAAAAGCTGCAATAGCTAAAGTGACGGTGAAGGTGAAAATGCAAAAAGAAAAAAAAAAATTAACAAATAGGTAGGCGTATCACGCAAATGCAAGAAAATGAATGATAACTGATATATTCTGTTAAAAGCGGCGACTTTGTGCGTACATACTTACATATGTATGTATGTATGTGTGTAAATATGTATGCGACGATTTCAACTCAACGGTTTCTCAACGATGCGGTGCAATTAAACAAGTTTTTGGGTTTTTGGGGTTTTTTTTATGTTTTTGTTGAACAGACAAGTATGGGAAAAGTCGTAGAAAGGCAGTTAAAAATTCCTGAAAGGGTTTGAGCGACGACGATAAATGTAAAAAGAAGTGGGAAATAAGCAAGAATGTCATGGGCGCAGCGTTACAAAAGGATATAAAAAGCAACAAAAATTATGAAATTTCCGAAGACAAGCCAAAAAAAAATTCAAGAAATTCCAGAGTGTACTTGACAAACGTGCAATCTTCTGTATAAAAACACATACACATTCATATACATATTTACACATATACATACATACATATGTAGCGTTGTACATGTATTATTGCATATGTATGGGTGCAACTTGAACTGCGCCTGTGTGTTGGTTACCATGGCAGTTACCAACGCTGAAAAGTGACGTCGTTGGAACCTATAAATAACAACTGAAAAAATCAAAAAAAAAAAAATTCAAATTACGTGCTGGGAATTTGCCTTAAAACGAGCTATTAAATCGGGTA
>NW_016223284.1:0-1432 GCF_001687245.7 Rhagoletis zephyria
TCATTCAGTTAGACGTGAAAACAGCATTCCTCAACGGCGAACTAAAAGACGACATACAAATGGAAATACCAAAAAATTTGGAAAAATATTTACATGATATCATAGCTGAAGAAAGCATCAACGAAGATAAAACCGTATATATTAAAGCTCGAACTACGTTACAAAACCTGCAAAAACCTGGAAAAAATTGCAAATTACTAAAAGCAATATATGGATTAAAGCAATCCGGAAGAGAATGGTTTAACAAACTCGGCAATACATTAAAAGAAATTGGTTTCACGTCGTCAAATGCTGACCCCTGCGTTTACACACTTGCGAAAGGGGGAGATAAAGTCATTTTGGCATTATATGTTGACGACTTAATAGCTTATTCAAATGAGAATCATATGGAAAGAATAAAATAAACTCATGAATAAGTTTGAAATGAAAGACCTAGGTACATTAAAATATTGCCTAGGTGTTAACTTTGAATACAAAAACAATGCAATATTAGTAAGTCAAAAACACTATAGAAAATTTACTTAAAAAATTTAATATGGAAGATTGCAAAACAGCAAAAACGCCTATGAACAAGGGCTAAAGTTGCAAAAAAACCAATTAAAACGGAACTACCATACCAAAACCTAATCGGGTCATTAATGTACCTAGCGATCGCAACCAGACCGGACATTATGTACGCTACATCCTACCTTAGCCAATTCAACAATAACTACGATGACGAACATTTCAAATCCGCCAAGAGATGCTACGTTATTTAAAGGGTACTAAAAATCTATGTCTAACGTACAAAAAACAAAACAAGGCTTTACAAGGATTCTCGGATGCAGATTGGGCCAGCTGCGAAGTCGATCGCAGGTTATATACTGGATATTGTTTCAAATATGGCGGAGCTGTGGTTACTTGGGAATCAAGGAAGCAGCGGACGATTGCACTTTCTACAGAGCTTGAAGCAGACATATTTACCAAAGCGCTGACACATGCACGACATGAAGAAGCTATTCGAGAGCTTGGTTTGTTTATCCAGCAGTGTTAGAAAAGACACACTCTGGCAACATCGTACATATGTCAAACACATATATATATGTACATATTTATTAGCGAATAGAACCCATACATACGTCATAACCTTTTTATTAGACAAACCGCCATTACATTTTTCTCTTGTGAACAAATTCAACTAAATTAAATAAAGCATAAAGTTTTCATTATACTTTATCCTCATCGTTTTTCTTTGTCGCTCCGGTCAACAAGCTTCGCTTTTCAACAATTATACTTAACCTACATTAAGTTCATAAATAACACATAATTATGTATATTTTATCCTCGAAAAGAACTTTTCTAATCATGAGGCGAAATACCCCACAGTAGGTGTTGCCGTGCGCTCAAAACGAAAATGCTGCACACAACCCAAAAGTACTCCTCGGGGACCAAA
>NW_016223285.1:0-1432 GCF_001687245.7 Rhagoletis zephyria
TTCTTCAGAGAATGAACTTTATTTTAATCAAAATTCTTAAAAATAATAAAATGAACATAAATGGAAAACAATATCACTTTATAATGAGGTGCTCTTGACGTGACTGCATGTACATTAGGGCGGTCCAAAAACAGTAAAGTCGGAATTGTAATGCTCTCACCCCCTAGGATTGTTCTATATAGAAAAAAAGTGTGCCCCTATTTTTTTATTTTAAAATCAAAAAATATTTAGAGGTCGCTCAAAGCGCTCAAAGTTTTCCATGTATTTTTGTATGAGATAAAAACAACTTTTCGTAGAAATGGTATAGAATTCTTGAAAATCAATATTTTTCGATCGTAAAACCCTGGTTCTCTTCAGGAGACTTACAATAATAATACCCAATTATTTATTTAACCATTGCATTTTTCGGGGTTTTTGTGGATTTTTGGCGGACCTACAAATTATAGTTGCGATGAAAAAATGGTTAAATAAACAATTGGGTATTACTATTGGGAATCCTGCAGATGAAAAGAGCTTTCCGATAGAAAAATATTAGTTTTTTTTTAATTCTATACCATTTCTACCAAAAGTTTTTTCCCCATATAAAATACATGGAAAACTGTGGGCGTTTTGAGCGACCTCTAAATATTTTTTGAATTCAAAATAAAAAATAGGGGTATTTTTTCGGTATAGAACAATCCTAAATGGTGAGAGCATACAAATTTCGACTTTACTTTTCACATGCATTTTTGGACCACCCTAATGTGCATATATGTTTCTCGTATTTAAAAATAGATTCCCTGAGGAAAACGCGAATATGCGTCAAAACAAGTAGAAGCAAAATAAACATTTATTCTATTTGTAATAAAATACCGAAAAGCTCCATACACAACATTAAACTCTCAGCTTAGTAGAGGAGAAATAATTATAACATACATGTATGCTTGGTTTTTGTACGGTTGCTAGTACCACTTTATATGAATTCGCTACTTTTCTACGGGAGAATCTGAAATGTGCTACTCTTCCACGCAAAAATCTGAAATGTGCTAGTCTTCCACGCAAATAGTGAAATGTGCTAGTCTTCCACGCGAAAATCTGAAATGTGCTACTCTTCCACGCAAATTTCTGCCATAGAACTGTTTTTCCCCCGAAGGGTAAAAATCGGATATTTAGGTTTTAGCCGTAGCTTAAACCACATTTGAGATTACCCCTTTCAATGTTCACTGAGCAACCCTGCACCCTTGTGCGTGACTGTGGTAGTTGTCTAGGTGTTGCTGTAACAACTCTGTGTCTGGCTTTGTTTGACAGGATGGGCAGCGTGGGCGGCAAGTGACCTTATTTCAGTACCTTGAATTGACCCATTCGGCAAGGCAATGAAAGTGTGTGGTTTAAGCTACGGCTAACACCTAAATATCCGTTTTTTACCCTTCGGGGGAAAAACGGTTCTATTTAG
>NW_016223286.1:0-1432 GCF_001687245.7 Rhagoletis zephyria
TAATGTACAGACATCGACCAGTTACAATTTTATTATATGTATAGATTATCTCGCCGTTATTAATTTGTTATATAAGATGTGGGAGTAGCGATTTGTCTATGGATGGTGAGCGGAAAAGTAGGCTAATTTTAATTGTATTAAAATTCTAAGATTTCTCAGTACATATATATGGGCAAATCTAAAAAAAGAAAAACAGGTAATCTTTGTGTTATTTAGCTTTATTTTCACTGTTGTAAACTATATCAAGCTGGTTGCTTTTGGATATATTTCATTGACGTATACTTGAAGCCTCAAAAAAAAATTGGATCAATTTGCTGCATAACTTTTGAATTACAGGTGTTTAAATTAAAAGGAAAATAATGAAAACAAGTGAATTTTGTATGTTA
The DNA here is from genome assembly GCF_001687245.7 of Rhagoletis zephyria. Classification (NCBI taxonomy): domain Eukaryota; kingdom Metazoa; phylum Arthropoda; class Insecta; order Diptera; family Tephritidae; genus Rhagoletis; species Rhagoletis zephyria. The sequence goes on from NW_016223286.1 coordinate 387, forward strand.
TTTTTTTTTTAATAATAACTTTTGAAGCACACTATATTCTGATTTCAAATTTAGTTGACATTTAGCACTTATGTGTACACTTCATATTTAGTAGGTAAGAAAAGTGTGCATTAAAAAATAACGAAATGGCAAGCAACTCAAAGTCTGTAACTCCACATTTCACGATTTTCAAAATTTTCGGTGTATCGCATATAGTTTTTGAAGCATTTTAAGTATGTTTTGTTTTTTACAAACAATTACGAATAATTTGATACCTTAACAAGAGGTGTGCTTTCAGAATAAGCTAACTTTTAAAGATAAAAAAGTATGCGATCTTGAGCGTAATTTTTATTTCAAAAACATNAAGTCCTGATAACGTTATATATACATACCTGTAAAATGCTTCAAAAAAATGTTCTCTAGAAGTGTGTGTAAAACCCCTAATTTACTACTTTTAATGATGCTACTTCTTGTAGTCTTTTGTCTACAATAAATGCTGTTACTTAACTGGAGCCTTCTAAATTCAATGCCGTCCCCAGTTTTACTCTATTGGCTCCACTTTTCGTGATAGATGTACTTGAAACTTTGCTTAAATTTTAACTATTTTATAAAAAACTCCCTCGGGTTTGAAGATATTTTACTAAAATTTTGCATTTCACTATCTCTTAAAATCATCGAAATCGATTCACTATAATATCTCGCTCCCATACAACTGAATGTTCAGAGACGTAAAAATTTTGTATAGGTTCACCTTACAATTTATTATTCAGATATGAAGTTAGTTGTATTGGAGCTATATGTTAAAGTGAACCCATTTCGATAATTTTAAGAAATAATTAAGGTAATATTAAAAAACCGTTATGTGCAAAATTTTAGTAAAATAATTTCACAACTGAGAGCGTTATTTATAAAATAGTTAAAATTTAATCAAATTTTCAAGAAGCGTTATCTCGAAAACCGGAGTCAATCTGGCAATACGGGGGGTGCCATTGAATTTAGAACGTCCCATTAAGTGAGTTCAACTTTCAAAGTCTTTGTTAAAATTTACAACTTGCACAGCGTAATGT
>NW_016223287.1:0-1432 GCF_001687245.7 Rhagoletis zephyria
TGCTGCCAAAGTTCAAAAAATGCAAAAACTTTCTGCAGAGCAGTAAAAAGAACAGCATGCAAACGTATGTATGTATGTATGTGTGGGAGGATGAATATACGTTTTTTAACTGATCCAAGTGGAAACTTTTTAATTTCGCAGATTATTTACTAGTTTATAACTACTGATATTTCAGTAAAAACAGACCAGTCTGGTATGAAATGTTTAATTTTTCAATAGAGGTTCTTAAAAGAGTCTAACAAAAATTTATATTTCTTATTTTTGCGTATTGAAAGCTGCCATATTCTTTGGCATAAATATACATATGTATTTTGTTAGATAGTCCAGGCTTTTAGTAGCTGAAAAATGAGCAAAATTCGCAAAAAAATATTTCGAAAGACATACATATTCCAAACTAGCGCATCATAGGAAGGGATAAAAAAAATCTAGTTGATTTTCTTTTAAAGCATTTAAATAATTTTTTTTTTAATTTTGTTTACAAATCGGACATAATTTTTTGAAAAACTAAAAAATTTGACATTATTTTTTTCTAGTTATTTAAAACTGAATAAATTGTTCTGCTGATTTAAAACTAATGGACATAAATTTATGGTGGTCTTAAAACTGGATATAATTTTCCAGTCATCTATAAGACAGTTAAAAAGTTTTGTTTATTTAAGAACTGAACTTAATGTTTTGATAAGCTAAAAACGGGTTATACAATTTTGGAAATTTAGAAACTGTACATACTTTTTTCATAACTAAGCACTGTTTTTTGTCAATTTAAAAACTGGGCATAATCTTTTTTTAAATAAAAACCTGGACATTAATTTTTGGCGATAAAAAAGCTGGTCATAATTTTTTTAATGTTCAAAACACTGTGCCTATTTTTAGTAATTTAAAATTTTTGCATAAATTTTAGGTAATTTCAAAAATGGAAACATAACTTTCTTTATCTAAGAAATTGGAATATTTTCTTGGTAATTCAAAAACTGGACATAAGGTTTGTGTCATCTACAAAATAGACATAAAACTTTGTTCCTTAAAAATTGGACATACATTTTTTATAACTTAAAAACTGGACATAAACTTATGGTAATCAAAAAAACTGCCCAGGATTTCCTCCAAGAAAATTCCGAAAATAGACGCGTACACGACCTTTCATTACTCCCTGGAAATTGCTCCGTTACTCATACTTCTGCTTCTTCCTATTAAGGAAAAAATATGTATGTAACCAGTAGTGGTTATTAATTCACTCGAAGCACACTAACTCCAAGGCATCGCATTTCTCGGTGGAAACTATTGTCTTGTTACTGCAATGGACACAGCCACAGCCACAGCCACTTCTTCAACTTGCAACTTTTACCAATTGACAGTGAGCAAATATGCTCATAAATATTTATTTTTTTTTCGTGGCTGCAAAGAAACTGTGGAAATAATTTGAACATTGCAG
>NW_016223288.1:0-1432 GCF_001687245.7 Rhagoletis zephyria
TTTGGATTGAAATACATACATACTTACATATGTACATAAATAGTCAGTTATTAATATTACTAGAGTGTTCGTATATGATTCTAAGGTTGACACTTTTCGACGAATAAAAGAAAATTAAATTAGAAAAAAATACCAAAAAAGAAGGAAGTACTATTAAAAATTTAATTAGACTTATAATATTTTCATTACAGAAATACAATAAAAAAAATTAATAAGATTCTAGAAATTAAATTAAATAAAAAAATTTATTTTTCTTTTTAAACAAATAGATCTTCAAATTAAAAAATAATGAAATTAGCAAACAAATAACAAACTACATAAAAGTATATAAAATAAGTTTCTAAAAAGTAAATGAAAATAAAAAAAATATTTTTCTTTTAAATTACTTGATTCTTTTTTAACAGATATTCTTCGTTTCAAAGCAATAAAAGTTAATAAGTAAATGAAAGTTAAATTATAAAAAGAAGCATTTTATCAAAAAATTACATACTACTTAAAAAAAATTAGATATATAATATTTTTTAAAAAATAAAGAAAAAAATTAATAAGATCCTAAAAATTTAAACCAATAAAAATACTTTTTTTTCTTTTTAAAACACCAAAATCTCAAAACAAAAAGAAAATCAAATTAACAAGAGAATAACAAATTCAATCAAAAAAGCAAAAAAAAATAATATAAATTTCTAAAAGGTAAATGAAATTTAAAAAAAATTTTACACAATTAAAAAAAAATTTAAACAATAACAACTAAACCAATGGAGAAAATTTAATTTAGNCTAAATTAAGTTAACAAATATATATTTCCTTTTCAAAAATAAAAATCTCAAATTTTAATTAAAAAATAAATTTAGATTCAGATAAAATTAAAAAAAAAATACGCTGCGCCAGGACTCGAAACTCAGATCATCCGACTGGCGCGGCTGTGCTTTGCCCACTCGGCCATTGCGACTGTTGGAGTGATGCGAGCTAAATCATATACATAGTATAAGTGCTTTCTCTCAAAATAGGTTTTACCACGTGTGAGTGAGAGAGCTTTTTAGCTAGAATAACAAAAGTTTTTCGAACTATCTTACCGTTTGTCTCTCATTTGTCTTACGAAAGACTTTTTACTATCTTAGCCAGAATTACCCTGTAAGTCCCAGACATCTGCAACGGGTACATAGTTTTCGTGTATACTCGGGCATCTAACATAAAGCGCTTTGCATCAATCACTTTAAACGAGCAGAAGTATCCATTGTTCGTTAGCGACTGAGCTCACAATAAATACATATGACCTAACTATAAATATATCCTTCATTAATTAAAATTTCAAAGAATGCTGTCGAAAAGCACAAAAGTCAAATTTTTGGATTGATATTTTAGAAGCATACCTGGCTCTGAAAGCACTCAACAAGGAACCCACTGCTGGTAGTAGAAAAGGAGAAAAGCCTCA
>NW_016223289.1:0-1432 GCF_001687245.7 Rhagoletis zephyria
CGAAAATTTCACGAAAACACTGCAAGGTTCAGAGCCAGACTCGTGGCAAAGGGGTATAGTCAACGTGAAGGAGTCAACCTTAATCTCACGTTCTCACCAGTCTTTCGATATACGTCTATTCATTTCCTTATGGCAATGGCTGTTAAATTTCGATGGAAAATCGAGCAAATGGATGTAGTGACAGCGGTATTGCATGGCGACATCAGCGAAACTATTTACATGCACCAACCAGAGGTATTTGATGACGGTAGTGGTCGCGTTTGCAAGCTTAATAAATCGCTACGATGCGGACTAAAGCAAGCAAGCCGACAATGGAACATGAAGATTAATTGTGTTTTGGAAGCGGCTGGCTTTGTACGATGTAAAACGGACTCATGTGCGTCGAAATGAAAAGTCACTCGTTGTGATTGCCGTCTATGTAGACGATTTGCTACTATTCTATAACAACGACGAGTGGAAAGATGAACTTAAATGTACTTTGAAGCAGAACTTCCACATGAAGGACCTGGGAGCAGCCACTGACGTTTTGGGAATTCGCATCAACTACAATCGTGAAGCTGGAACACTTAGTTTAGATCAACAGAGCTACATTGAAGATATTTTGCGAAAATTCAACATGTTCCATTGTGATCCCGTGAAATTACCAAGTGATCCGAATCAAAAACTTACGAAGGATATGGCAGAAAACCGAATCGATTGGAATGTACCATATCAGGAAGCAGTGGGATGTGTATTGTATTTGGCGCAATGCACGCGGCCAGATATCTCGTTTAGTGTTGAAAACGTAAGTCAATTTAACCAACAGCATGGGCAGGCTCNAAGGCATCATTTTATAAGAGATTGTATTGTAAAGCATAAGATTAAGGTTACAAAAATTTCAACTGATTTAATTGTTGCTGATAATCTCACCAAGGCTGTAGCAATACAAAATCATTCATTTTGTTTTAAAGAAATGGGATTGAACATTATGACATTTTCCTCCTTTTTGAATAAATAACCAAGCAGGCAAGACCAAGGCATACATATTTAACAAGGTAGAAGTGACAACTATGAAACGAGATGAAAGATTTGACGCTATCTTATTTGAAAATTTGCCTTTTTAAAACTTTTATAAGATAGCCGAATGTCGGGGAAATAAAGCGAAAAAGCTTTTTTATTGCCATGGAAATGCATCAGCATAAATACATACATATGTACATATGTATGTACGTACTTATACTAATTTTAAGAATTACTTCAATACTACCTTCAAAGCATTTTAGCTGCATTCGCATATTATATGCACACGTACATACATACATATGGGCAGAAAAGAATACCTCATAAAAAAGGAAACCACGTGATTAAATGAAAGAAATGTTTTATGAAACTATTTTAAATTTTTTTTTTGTTTCTATTAGCCCAATGTTTTTGCGCGTTTAGTTTCTTATTT
>NW_016223291.1:0-1432 GCF_001687245.7 Rhagoletis zephyria
TATGTAAACATCAATCGTTGCAAATATTATAATAATAAGATGTAATATTAAGTAGCGCCATTTCTTTCGCCATACCCTCATCTAAAATGCTTTTGACACATTCGTTCCTACATTTATATAAACATATATGTATGTATATTAAGGTGCATCACATTTCATTCAAAAACAAAAAAGGGAATTGTTTTTCCATCGGAATTATAAATTTAATGTTATTTTAAGACTTCAGTCGAAATATTTCAGAAAAATGTTACGATCTACGTCAGCTGGAATGATTCGAAAATACTTCTAAAATTCGATTTTTTTATAAATAAAATTAGTTTTGAAAGATATTTTTTCAAAAGAATAACCTCAGATGATAAAAGAGCTTAAGCTAAAAAAAAAGATTGAATTCAGTTAATATTTTATTTATCATACCCCAATATTTTATTGGCAAGTGCCGCATGCTTACCTACCATTTTGACCCAATGATAAAAGTTAGCCTATATGAAAAAAAAACGATATTTTTGCTTAAANCATGAACGCACCTTGGTTGATAATTGCACAAAATCGTCTATTATTTATCTTAACTGACTAGTTACATTTCATTCCTACCTCGTCCATTGTGCAAATTTGCTTTTTATGTGTTCGTAGCAAAATCGACCACCTGACAGTCCGTCAGGGTTGAAATTTGCTGAAATTTATACGTTTACCCACCAAAATTGTTTGATAAACTGATAAACTTCGGTTAAATAGATTTCCATGCAAAGTTTGACAGTTCAATCAGATCAAAATGATAAATTTATCATTTTATCAAGTTTATCAACAGTTTATCACTTTTGATGAAGACCCCTAATAAGTAATTAAAAAGAAATATCTCAACTCCTGCGACACCTAGCGGATTAATTAATCTTTAATATAACATTGTCAGCGGGCTCTCAGCTTAGCTTAAACTTTCAAGTCTCTAACTCGTCGGGAAGTATGCTAAAATGTATTCCGAAATTTGATTACACATAGGTGAAACTTAACAAAAGCTAGTAATAAATGTTATAATTCCATTGGAAAACCCGCAACTTTTTTTAGCGAGGCACCGTAATGTACATATGTAAGTTCTCAAATATGCACTTATGTATATCGATCTGTCTCAGGTTGTTGGTGTACATTGAACTGTCATTTATTAAATAATCTTTTGAAAAGGAACGAGTTACCGCTGTAACATGTTTATCACACAGTAGAGGTCGTAGGTATGACCTTACTTTGGTGCACGGGTGGTGGCGTACTTTAAATCGAACCAAAGACTGCCACCTCCGAATCTAGGCTGTTATGCGACAACATGGCTGTATTTGAACAGCGTCTTCTCGACACCTGTGCACCAGGAGTAACATACGCCTTAACGCAACAAACTTCAATAACAGAGTGAAGAGTTCTAAGCACAGGCACAGCTTTTTTGAGAGCC
>NW_016223292.1:0-1432 GCF_001687245.7 Rhagoletis zephyria
CTCCCTTTACGCATCTTATCTATTCATTACCACTTGATACGTAATCCTTTAACAATCCTTAACCCATCCTTCGTTTTAGGATTTCTTTACGTAAAAGTTTTACTTGTTTCAATCACTTTCGCATCATTGTTATAAATAGTATTTCAGCTTTTGTTTGCTTATTTAAGCATTTCCTCTTCACATTTCAAATTACTCCCAAAACCAATTCGAACGAACTCACTACGCTTCCCACCCCTGCCACTGAACAGTTTGTGACAATAAAAAAGATCTCGTTTACTCGCTTCATAATCCCACAGTTGAGTGCGCACATAAGTGGGCGTTTATATTCAATTTGCTACGCATAAACGCCTTGCTTATGTCACGAAAAAAACAGCTCTTCGCCCGCAGCGTGCGGCGTTTATCCCCCTTTTTGTCTGGCTTCTGCTTCTGCAATTTAACCTAATAATCTACGCATCAACAAACAATGTTGTGATTTCTCTTTTTCCACACTTACGCATTTGTATTGTCGCAATATTCTCGTTCGCAGTAACCCTGTGCGGTCTGCAGGGGTTGCAATAAAAATTCAAAAGAGAGGGGTGGTTTATTTACGCTGCCTTCTTAATTTGTTATCTACGTGCAATTGGTAACGCCGATTTGACAGTTGCCGTATTCTATTTACATCTCACGTTGAGAAGCTTAATAAATATGTTTGCGTTCATGTTATTATTGTTGAATAGCAAGTGTCGTAATTAATCAGGCATGAAGATATTATACGAAGTGAGGAGCTTTGCGGTTTGGTCTCTGAATCTTGGAAGGCTGTATGAACTTTTTTATAAATAAGTACATACATTCATACAAACATATGCATATGAAATGTTCAGAGCTATGAATTCACGTTTAAAAAGTATCCGTGGTTGAAAATAACCAAATGTAATTATGAATGGACATATAAACATCATTGGAAATGACAAGTTATGTAATTCTTTAATTAGATATTTATTTACTTTTTTCTTTTTCTTAAATTTTACCTTTACACATAAGTTTAACGCAAGTACTATAGATCAAAAGTTTTCAACAGAAAATTCCACTACATATTCATAAAAATCATACACCCCTATTCTGCAACTCTTTCGTATTCGGATTTCGCTACTAATCGTAGAAATAGTATGCTGCAATCCGAATCGTATTTTCGAACTTTCAAAATTCGTAACAATGGCATGCCTAAAACGAACGAGTACGTTTTTTTGCGTAATTTTGTACGANATTCTGTGTCGGAGGCGAGATAAAAGACGTAAATCGATGTGTGTTTGCAGGAAATATTAGTGGTGTTCATTTAAACAGATAAATTGGCCCTTCGCATATAAGTATATTTTTATCCACTGCTTTATATAAACGAGCAAAACCGAATCTTTGTTGCCCCTTATCGAGAAACTTGGGTTCGGTTTAGTTATTT
>NW_016223293.1:0-1432 GCF_001687245.7 Rhagoletis zephyria
GAATTCTGATTCGCCATTCTCTCCATTAAAAGAGGAATTCGGATCGTTGTTTACGACCATCAAAGTGCATTTGTACAGCCAGCGAATAAATGCTTTTGTTTTGCGCATTGAATCGTTTAGGTTTGACTGCAATTGGACAGTTTTTTGAAGCATTGAGTGTGTTTCACGGATAAAGGAGTTAATGAGTTGAGTTGAAAGGCAAAGGTCGCCAAACTGAAGATCGTGGAGCGACATACCTAAACACAAAAGGGGTAAAAAATTTAGTGCACATTTAAAATTTTCAGAGGATTACCTTTGAGAACATTTGCGAGAGAAAGAATATGAAACAGTGCTCGTTGAACCTTGTTGATGTTTGTTTTGTGAATGTCTAAAAAGGAAACTTCAATTGTGCTGGAAAGCTTTTTTAATGTTTTTTCTGTTAGCTCAGTTAGAAACTTTTCAAGATTCAAGCTGATTTCCCCAAAGACGAGCATTTCAATAAATTCATCGGGCTGCAAAAGAATTTTCTTTGAGCGTTGCTTAAACGGATTCGCATCAACTGGTTCTTCGTCCCTCTGTACATAGTTGGAAAGCTTTGAGTCTATCTCTGCCATCAGATCTTCCCATATGCTATTGATCTCTTTCAGTGAATCAAAGAGGTACTCCAGACGAACGTCAATTTGTGATTTGATGCGCACAAACGCATGCAGCTCGCGCCACTTTTTTCGAAGTAAACAAATTGGCAGTATTGAAAGATCGGTAACGCTGTCAGAGATTGAAGGAACTGTGATGGCATTGACAATGGCGAGATCATTACTGATCCACAGCTGAGTAATATTTTGTGATGGAAAACTGTCTGGTGTGAGGTGATTGAGATCGATGCGAATGAGTCGATACAGTCCAAAGGCATAAAAATCAATTTTATTATCTTCGGATCCAGTTAAAAGCATGTTGAAGGGTACTGAATCAGGTGTAGAGCCGTATAAGGAGACTTTTTCATAGCCCTCAATAGTGTTTTTTAAATTGTATCCGTTTCTATGAGAAGATTTCTTGCTCCCTTTAGAGCTGCTTGAATTTACCATTCCAAGATTTTGAACTTTGAAGGTAACCTGAGGTCCGAGAAACTGATAAAACTCATCTTCGTCAGCAAATAAGTCTAGATATGGAATATCAAGGCAATCTAAAGGAAGACCGACATTGCCGGCAATTTTTTTCTGATTTCTCCAGCAGAGTGAACGAATGCACAGATCGGAGTTGATAAAAGAAAGCATCTTGTTGGCGTCAATGTCGAACAAAACTACGCAAGAAGGACATTCCTTGCCTTCTTGGACATGGCGAAAACTAGAGACTAAATTTAAGGGATAGCTTTGCTTGTCGCCTTCAATAAAACCGGCGTACACAATGGCCAGAATCTTTCCGTCTGGACTCCATTCGTAGTCGGCAATCTAAACAA
>NW_016223294.1:0-1176 GCF_001687245.7 Rhagoletis zephyria
TATGTTTGTATGTCGATGGCCGCCTACATCATTTCCCACATATATATGTGATTAGCACGTGTACGTACGGGTGTGTGGTTTGTATGTATATACTTGATTTCAAAAACAAAAAAAAAGGTTGCATACTTTAAGGCTTTTTTTCCCAACAGTGGGGCTAAAATAAATAAAACAAAAATTCTTAATTTTTTTCTTGATTTATGATAACTCATATCATTTCTTTTTAATTTATTGACAGAGTTTACAAAGCGAAACTTCTTGATTTCAGCATGATTTGCTTATAAATTGAAAATGAGCCGTAAATAATATAATAATAATATAATAATCATAATATATAATATAGATAATGTGAACATGCCAAGGCACATCGAACAGGTAGTATGAGCTGACTTGATTTTTTTTTTAATTATTTGGGTTTGAAAGCGCCAAATATTTTTAATTTCTTCTCACAAAAATTTTAAATTGTTAAAATGCCAAGTGAAACCTTTTTGCATACAAAACAAGCAGCACAACCGCTGATTACTGGAAGCAAAAAAAAATTACCAAGGAAGAAAGTTGCAACAATTTTCATTTTTTCCAATTTAAATTTTTTATTTATTTTTTTATTTTTTTGTACTTCATAAGGCACGCTTTGATTCAGAAGAAAAAAATCAGAGCTGACACTTTCTATACCAGAAGCAACAACAAAATACACGTAAATGTTGTTTTTGCTCTAATGCTACTACCTGAAGGATGGGTCCGTGCGCAGAAGTGGAAAACTTTTGACTGCCATTCACCTCGCAGCTCAGAACGTCCGGATATTTATATCCACGTATCCTCTGGGTAGCAACCAAGCAACCGTTTGGGAGCGAGCTAAAGTGAGAAGGCGTAAAACTTCGCGTGCGCTGGGTTTGGGTCCCGCCACGTTAAAACTCCGCCCAATGAAAAGAAAAAAAAAACAGCCTCGGATGAGACCCCCTTTTTCTGATGACGACCACGGCAAGCCTATAAAGGACTATGATTTAAGAGTATGCACCTGGAATATCCGGACCCTTAATGAGGAAGGTGCCTCTGCTCGGCTGGTTGATGTTCTCGGGAAGACAAAGGCAGACATCACCGCCATCCAAAAAATGCGATGGACGGGGCAAGGAAAAGTAAGCGTGAAGCCTTGCGACGTCTACTACAGTTGCCACGTAAAGG
>NW_016223294.1:1187-1432 GCF_001687245.7 Rhagoletis zephyria
GAGTACTGGCGTTCACCCCGGTGGACGATCGTCTAGCCACAATCCGCATCAAAGCTAGATTCTTCAACATCTCGCTCATCTGCGCCCATGCCCCGACGGAAGAGAAGGATGAGGCGTCCAAGGATCTCTTCTATGAGCGCTTGGAACGTAGATATGAGCGCTGCCCCCGACACGATGTCAAAATAGTGATTGGTGCTTTTAATGCCAAGGTGGCAAGGAAGGGATCTTTGGCGCCACTGTCGGAA
>NW_016223295.1:0-1432 GCF_001687245.7 Rhagoletis zephyria
CGACCAATAATGTTCGCTCCAAATAACAGAAACAAACATGTGTAAATATGTATATGTCTGGCTTTTTGTAGTCTTCTAGACTTGACCGTCTTCACTGGAAGTTCTTTTTAATATCTATTTTGTTTTATTTTTACTTTTTTATGTTTCTTACTCCAATTTATTTTGATTGTTATTTTTCTGTTATTCTAGAAATGAGGGAGCTATACCCATCGGGAAAATAGCATAACCTAAATTTATAGAGTCCCCAAAAGGACCTCTTTGTTTCAGTATTACAACAACATCATGGTCGAAAGGGACTCCCTTCTCTCGATGACGCCTGTGGTAAAAACACCCAAACCCTTGGTAGGAAAGGTGCCTCTACCCGGCTGGTTAATGCCCTCAAGAAGGCGAGGGCTGATATCGGTGAAGGCGAGAAACACTTCACTTAAATTTCAGGGTCGGTATGAAAGAGGCATCTCACCTTCGGAAATTTCAACTTCTATTGCGAAACGTCAGATGACATGCGTAGATGATCGATTGCGCCTTGGCCTCAAGACATAGTAATTTGCAGTACTAGGTTCCAGCATAGGAAGACCCATTCAGCCACATGACTTAGAGTATCAAATATCAGTTGGTCAGTTTGTTGCAGGAAAGATACCTATCCGCCTCTGTGCGTCCAGAAATACAAGGAAAGCTCAACGTCGAAAAGTAGCAAATTCAATAGACAACCATTAACTTCATGACTAACCTCTCACCACTCTTCAACAAAACGATATAGCCAGCTCAGTACGATTTCGGCGAGATCAAAAGAACAGTTGTTACGATGAGGAATGCCATGTAGCTTCAGAGAGAAAAGCGGCAAATTCTTGAAAAGACACTTGATATGCAAAACGACACACGCCATCATTTTGTCGACTTAAAAGCTGCTTCTGATAGCACGAAGAAAGCTGCCTATAGGACGCCGTATCTAAATATGGGATGCCCGCAAAACTAATACGGCTATGTAGAGTGACATTGAGCCGAACCTTCAGCTCCGTCCAAATTGAGAAAGACCCTCCGCGCCGTTTGAGACCAAACGAGGGTTCAGAAAAGGGGAGTCACTCTCGTGCGACTTTTTCAATCTGATGCTGGAAAACGTAATAAGAGCTGCCCATCTGAATCGCAGCGACAACATATATGTATATACGGCGTATGCAGATGATATCGACATCATCGGTCTGAAAGAAAGGGACGTAACCGCAGCATTTTGCAGTTTAGAAAAAGAAGCTAAATAGGTTGGTCTCCAGGTGAATGAAGACAAGACAAAGTGCATCGTGGCAACATATAAAGAGTCCACGCATTTCGGGACACACGTTACGACTTTGTCTACCTATGATCCAGCATGAACACTACTAACTTCGTCAGCCTGGAGATCAAGCGAAGAATAACGCCTGCCAAAAGGTGCTACTTAGGG
>NW_016223296.1:0-1432 GCF_001687245.7 Rhagoletis zephyria
TGAAAAGAATTCTATGGTATGGCGTGTTATATGAATGCAGCTGAATCTGAATCATATTTGAAAAATCGCCACTTCAATAGCAAGGCGACGAGATCGGCCTANGCAGCTGAATCTGAATCATATTTGAAAAATCGCCACTTCAATAGCAAGGCGACGAGATCGGCCTGCAAAACTGGGCCTGGGTAGAGCACATCATTTAAACTAGCCCCATTCGAAGATGGACTTGATGCATTGAACACCACTCGAACCTTGGTAGTGGTGCTGTCCGGTTTGATGACTGCATGATGAGGCAAGTAGTATGTCCCTGATAAAGGTTCACTCACGGTGCTGTCCACTGGCTTCATATGACCGAGCGTAATGTATTCCTACGACTCGCACGCGTTTATCTTGACCCAAAAAAACCTTAACAACTCTGCAAAGTCGCCATTCATTCGGGGGTAGGTTATCCTCTTTGATAACCACGAAATCATCGACTTCGATGTCTCGTTGGGGGTGTTGCCACTTGACTCTCTTGTGTAACTCCTTTAGGTATTCCTCTTTCCATCGCCGGCAAAATCCTTGATGAATTGCCTTGATCTTTTGCCATCGGTTTACGATTGACAGCGGGTTCCCGTTAATTTCTGGTTCGGCAATCGCGAGTAACGGGGTGCCAATCAGAAAATGTCCTGGGGTGAGGGGTTCTGTGGATTCGGGGTTGTCGGAAAGCGGACTAATTGGTCGCGAATTTAGGCAGGCTTCTATCTTTGCTAGCAAAGTGGCGAACTCCTCCATTGTAAAACGCATNCAAGCAAGATCGTTAACACGTTATTGTTCGCCAGTATGAATTAGCACATACTATTTTTTGCATATGTATAATCAATTTAAACTTTATTGATTTATTAATAAAATGGTCGGTGTTCGAGCGGGGCAATATAGGGGCCGAGAATCCTCGTGATTCCGGCAACGGGGATCAATGGGGGAGCCGGTTCTTTAAGACAATCTTTTACTTACTCTCACGAATATTCTAATCTCCAATGGTATTAACAAATTGGGTTTTTGTATAATAGGCACATCTCACGTTTAATTTATTTATATAAGTATATTAATATAAATATACAGGAACGTATATTAAAAAGTTTTTTTTATATTATTTATTTTCTACTTTTTAGTCCTGTCTGAATAAAATTTTGCAATAGATATTAAAATAATTCCACGATATTTGTTTAGGCCTGCATTTTAGGGTTAAGTTTAGCATACAAACCTCACCGAGAGATGTCGCTGCTAATCACTCGCTGACAGGACTCGTTACGTTATCTCCCTTTTGGCACGAGTCCTGTTAGTCAATCCCGTTGCCAGATTCCACCTTCCGTGGAATCTATAAATGCGGCAAGTCACTATAGTCTCCTTCTCTTTTCTGATTCGACAGCCAGCGACAACTCAGGTGAGTGAATTC
>NW_016223297.1:0-1432 GCF_001687245.7 Rhagoletis zephyria
TCATTTTAATTAGAACAAATTTACATAGATATGTATAAGCACACTATTTGGTTTGCTCGATTTGTAAAAAAAGCTTCTCAGCGTTGAAAAATATACTATTGTGAACAACATAAACGAGCGAAGTTCACAATAGCGCTATTCTTCATCGAAGGAGCGCCATAATACCAAATGAAAATTCGTTCGATCAGCACTTTCGACCACAGTCGAAGATCGAATGTAACTCATAATAGGGGCCTTATGCTGGTTCCTAACTAAACGAAATTGTCTACTATTTCGAAATTACAACTGGCAACAGTGACGTGGGTGCCAACGCGCGAATGTTCGGACTCTTTGTTTGATTACAGGAGATAATTCGTGTTGTCCTCGTCGATCACCAAACCCAATCGCTTTGCTTCGTTATCCAACTTGGAAAAGGCAGGAGAGACTTCGAGGTTTTTGTTACCCATGATGTCGGCGTTATTGGCATACGCCAGAAATTCACGCCCTTGTAAAAAATTGTTCGTGAGTGATTCANCATGATGTCGGCGTTATTGGCATACGCCAGAAATTCACGCCCTTGTAAAAAATTGTTCGTGAGTGATTCAGTTCTGCAGCTCTTATTATCTTAACATTTGCAATATGCGATCATAAATGCCCTTCTGCTCACGCTTTAATTTGTGAATGTTTGATTTGGCATATAATAGCAGATCAGAATAATAATCATTATCTTCATAATATTATCCAACGTAGATGTGTATTTCACTAAGGTATATTCTTGGATATTTGAAAGTGGGAAAAACTCAACGCTAAAGCAGGCACTTTCCCTTTACTCGCATTATAGTACGTAGTAGGCTGTGGCGACGCCAAGTGAAATTGTTTTTGATTAAAAGTTAACTATTTTATAATGTTAGGGAATGGTGACAACAATTTTAAGCTTTCATTAAGGATTTTTTAAACAGCTTTCATGGGATATTCTTATGTTTTAGTTAGGTATGGATTTTATTATTTTTTCATTTGTATCAGCAGTCTTTTATTACTTTTTTCGTTGCGAAATTTTTATACCAACTCTTCGTTGATAATACGATCACTTCGTTTGATAAGACTTTGTAAATTATTTCTTCATTCATTATTATTATTTCTTCATTCATAAACTATTCAGCTTTTGGATAAGGGAAACATAAAAAAATCTCTAGTAAAGCTTTTCCTAACACTTTTCGTTGGGAACCAATTATGTAATATTTCATTTAGTTCCAATATTTGCAGTCTTATGTCTTTTAAAAACTCTTTAGTTTGTTTAAATTTTCAAAGAGGTGGCAATTTTACTCAAAAATATTTCCATCAGTTATCTTTCTTAAATCTCTTTAATTTAATACTTATTTTGTAATATTTCAATTAGTTGATCAATTAAATTGCGCTAAATTTTTTACAGGTGGCAACCCTCCTTTAAAATATT
>NW_016223298.1:0-1432 GCF_001687245.7 Rhagoletis zephyria
TAATGTCTAAATGCACAGTTTCCATATGCGCAATTTCGGTGCCCCCATGCGAAGTACATAAGTAGCTATGGCAAATGTTTTCCATACAAAATACATTTGGGCGTAAGGAGGAAAACGTGTTTCTGCAAATAATTGTTAATAGAACGTACAACAATATTAGCCCAAAACGCGATTTTAAAGCCATTGAAATGTCAGTAATNGTAAGGAGGAAAACGTGTTTCTGCAAATAATTGTTAATAGAACGTACAACAATATTAGCCCAAAACGCGATTTTAAAGCCATTGAAATGTCAGTAATGTTAAAAAAAAAAATTTAATAACTTTTATAAAAAAAAATTTATTTATTTATTTTCCGACAGTGGCGCCTAAGATCCCATGCCATCCAAGGACGATCCTTGGACGCCTCGCCTTTCTGTTCCATCGAGGCATGGGTACAGATGAGCGAGATGTTGGAGAATCTCGCTTTGATGCGGATTGTTGCTAGCCTTTGTCTTCCCGAGGACATCAACCAGCCGGGCAGAGGCACATTCCTAATTAATGGTACGGATATTCCAGGTGCATACCCTCAAATCAAAGTCCGTTTACCGTGGTCGTCCTCAAAAAAGGGGTCTCATCCGGGGAATGTTTTTTCATTTCATCGACGATCGTCACATGGCCTTCAAGTCACCGGGGACCGATGGCATCATATATGCGCACCTGAAAAGTGCTCTGGAGGTGTCATGAAATTGATTGGCTCCTATTTAAATATGCGAACTGCGTGAGGACCGGGTACATCCCCAAGGCTTGGAGGGTAGTCAGTGTTGCACTCATCCTGAAGGCCAGAAAAGGCTCTCATGTTTCCCTTAGAGATTTTAGGCCTATATCTCTGTCTTCGCTTTTGCTAAAACGTCAGAGAGACCTATAGAGCTGTACATAAGAACCGCGATTCCTCGTGACTGTCTTTCAAGAGCTCAATATGCATATTTCAAGGAAAGCTCGGTAGATACCGCCCTGCACGCATTGCTAATGTGGTTAGAGCAAACCCTTATGCATAAAGATTCTAGATATCGAAGGGGCCTTCATCAATGTCATTATACAGGAAACAGTCATGGGGGTTGAAAGACACAACTTTCCACTTTTCAAGGAACATAAGGTTATGAGAATCCGTGGAAAGCTGTCCAATTTATGGCCGGTGTGTATACCCGACATCCCGATTTTCAGTATTTTGATCATAACTAAGGTACGAGAGAAAGATTCTGCGAAAGATTCATAGACCTTCACGCGTTGGCGATGCCGAATACCGCAGGCAATTTAACGATGAGCTGCATGAGCCGTACAACGATATAGATATAGTGCAGCGAATTAAGCGGTTCCGCTGGCTTGGCCATGTCGTTCGAATGATAATAGAGAAAGAGGAAGGCCTCCTCTGCGTTGGAAAGACCAGGTGGAGAAGG
>NW_016223302.1:0-1432 GCF_001687245.7 Rhagoletis zephyria
AATGTTGTAATAATAATAATACATATTTTTGATATGAATAAAAAAAAAAAATTTCAATTACTGTTATACACAAAGTGATTGTTTAAGGCATATTTATACGCGTGTTAATGTTGTAATGTACACTATATAAATACCGATGTAAATACCTATGCATACATATATATGAAATGTATATGTATGTGTATAACTACCACAATTGTAAAACTATGTCACACGAGCAAAATATGTTAATAGCGCAGGTCAAAGGTCACTTCAATGTAGGCAGTTGTTTTGGGTTAAGCTGCATTGTATTTATGTAGTTTATGTGCATTTTGCACTTGTGCAAAATTGAATATCGTTGTACATACATACATATATTGGTGTTTCCTGCGTTACGGACGTTCCGTTTGGAGACACTTTTTTCACCATAAAAACTATAGTAGGCTCTGAGTGAACACATATTTTTTGTCATGAGTAGTCATCATCATCAATACCTATCTGAAACCAATAAAAATATGTTCCACAAATGTTATTTGGTAAGTGCATAGCGATTAAAAGAACCCGTTCGGACGTTCCCAAAATGGAACTCGTATCGAAGATGACTGATGATTGTTGGAAAATTCTGCAAACCTGTTAACGGTACAAAAAACTGATGTATGAATGGTTGTTAGAATAATAAGCAGCCATAACTATTGCGTCAACTACTGTCAAGCACTGAGCAAAGTTGTTCGGACGTTCCGCTTTTTTCCAATGAGATAAAATTTTTTGTTTAAGAATTTAAACACACTCGTTTTTTAATGAAAATATGAGGTTTTATTGTAAATAATAAGCCTGAATAGCTATTTGGCATACTGGTGCGAAATAAAGTCAATTGACATTATTTTCTTAGCAAAAGCGAAATAAAGTCAACAAAAATTTTCGGCGAGCGTGGCGCGGTGTGGCGCGCGGACGCGGCCCGCCGAGAAACTACGCAAACTCAATGTTTGAACGAGCAATAATGTCAATGGATTTCGCTTTTAAAAAGGTAATAATGTCAATTGACCTTATTTGCGTTGTTCTTTGTCTGCTCGCATACAATTTTGTTTTGCTAATGTCAAGATCCTTGAATTCCTTTTTAAAAAGCTGATACGTTTACTGTCAATACCATGTAGCGCTTTGGTATAGGAAATTCTTGCTTACTTAACAATGTTTCTTTTCTTCCTGCTGCTTGTACAGTTTTTATTAATTTCATATTTGTCTAATAATTTTCTCTTAATGCTTTTTCAACTTTTTTATGGCTTTATTGTCTACTTTTATACTTGCCAAAATTCGAAGAAACTAATCCCTGTTTTTGTTTTCAAATAATCTTTGTTTGCGCAAGTTAGTCACATCTTGGTGCTTTTTTGCCATGATATGATCATTTTTAATTTTTCTCCTATAGTTTTTTTCTTTCGATCTCTCTTTTTTTATATTC
>NW_016223303.1:0-1432 GCF_001687245.7 Rhagoletis zephyria
ATGCAATGGTTCCAAAACTAGAAATCTCTAGGAAATTTGAGGTACACATAGCAGATCGAGCTCTCTGGAATACAGGCAACCCATACACCAAACCTAATGGGGAGGTTTGGTATACTGATGGATCTAAGCTTGAAAATGGTAGAACGGGGGCTGGCATTTTTGGGCCGAACTTTAAAAAAATGATACCAATGGGTAGCTACCCCACCATCTTTCAGGCGGAGATTCATGCAATAGAAATTTGTGGCAGAGAATGTCTCAGAAGGGGAACGTCATCGAAATATATCTGCATTATGTCGGACAGTCAGGCAGCCCTACTGGCCCTGAAGTCCCACAAAATAAGTTCTCAGCTAGTACATGATTGCCGCAATGTCCTAAATGCTCTTGGTGACAAGAATACAGTCTTATTAGGATGGGTACCAGGGCATGAGGGACATGATGGCAATGAGGAGGCTGACTGCCTAGCGAAACAGGGAGCTGCCGCAGTATTTTATGGTCGGGAACCCTTTTGTGCGCTCACCAAAGCACATATAAAGGGGACCATAAATAACTGGGTAGACAAAATGTTCAACAGGCATTGGATGGAATGTCCAGGGCAAAGACAAGCCAAACGATTTATCTGCCCTTCAAACGAAGTTTCAAAGAAACTAATCAATTTAGGCAGAGAGGACCTCAAAACTCTCACTGGGTACTACACGGGACACTGTTCTCTTCGTTACCACCTCAGTAAAATCAATCTTTCAGAAACAAGCGTCTGTCGCTTCTGTGAGCTGGACGAAGAAACGCCAGAACACATTCTCTGTGAATGTGATGCTCTCGCTAGGCGCAGACTAGCCCACTTTGGTGGCGCTACCCTTAATCCATTTGAAATTTGGAACAAAACGCCCTTGGAGGTGCTAGGCTACATTAAGAGCCTTCCCATATAGGCCGGGGGCCACGCACAATAGACCACTTTAGAGGTCGCGGTGCATATGGCCCATAATAATAATAATAATAATAAATATTCGTTGNATATGATTCGGTTGCCGAATGTGCCATGGTCCAAAAGGAGTAGTTGTCTAGGTGGTCCCATGTTATGCAGCGTTGGACCAGAGGTGGTCAGGTCCAATGACATCTAGTGTTTAACCTAGTCCCACTTTTGCAGGGCACTGGATTGTTGAAACCTAAAAGTACATCAAGAAAAAATATGTAATATCGAATTAAAGATAATAACTTGTACTTTCTAAATAACATACATTTCTTTGCAATTTGCAGTTTTTTTCAATAAATATTATTTCATGAAAAAATAACATTTGTTCGTTTTTTTGTGGTTTTGGTTTAAAAATACAAAAAGCTATAAATTATGTACATCAGCTGAAGAACAAATTAATTACCTTTATGGTGAACTCATTAGTTTTTTAATCGGTTATTAAGTTCATAAGATATTAATATTTAA
>NW_016223304.1:0-1432 GCF_001687245.7 Rhagoletis zephyria
CCCTTCAGTATTTATTTATCTTCTCTCATCTTTGCAGGGATTCGAACGGCCTCCGTCCAATTGTTGAGTGGCAATCGCAATGAAGTCACTCTCAAGTGCCATGTGGAGGGCTCTTCTGGAGACGGAATGCTCGAAATCGAATGGTTTCGCAACAGCGAAAAATTGAGTACCCTTAAAAACATTGAATTGCAACAAAATCGTCTTATTATACGCCAACCCCATGCTGCTGACAACGGTCTCTATCGTTGCATTGCCTCCAATGCGGCCGGACGAGCGATGAGCAAAAGAGGTTACGTGCTGCAGTGGTCGAACGCCGCTAATGGCTTGCCTGAGCGGGCCATTGTTGGAGGAAGTGATGGTGGTAGAAGTAGCAGTGCCGCCTTCACCACTTCCAGTTGCTTACCGCGTCTCAAGAAAAATCAAAAATTACCCATTGAAGCACTGAATCAAGCCTTCCTTTGCCGCGGCAAGCGCGGTGGTCAAACGGGCGAAGACAAATTGCCGGCCGTTATAGATGTTACCATCACTAAGGGTCCAGCCAGCAAACGCGTCAAAGAAAATGAGCCTCTCGAATTGCTCTGTGCACACTCGGTGCCAGAAAAATATCGCCAAGTGCAGCTACGTTGGCGCAAAGATGGTAAAGTTTTCCGAACAGTGGAAATCGGTGATACTGCCGCCGCCTCAACTTCGACGCCTACCGAGTCAGGCAAAGAGCTGACGATGCGCGAAGATTCCCGCCTAGTGCTCAGCCGCTCCAATGGCTCACTTCTGTTCACGAATGTGTTTGCCAGCGATGCCGGACAATATGTTTGCCAAATCTACGTGGAAGGTCATCGGCCGATTACTTCGGAGCCTGCTGAGTTACAAGTCATCGAACAGTTGAAGTTCATGCCGCAACCGACGTCAAAGAACTTAGAGCTAGGCAGTGTGGGGAAGGTGCATTGTAAGGCGCAGGGAACACCACCGCCACAAGTCAAATGGATACGGGTGAGTCGATAGTGTTGTACGTACTGTAAGAAAATAAGTACAAGTCTGTTGCAGCCGGCAGCGCCATTAGAATGAGAATATGCAAAGAAGACAAAGCTGCAAAAAGATTGTCTGAAATATTAAATGTTCAAACAAAGTGCCAGCGACACAAAAGCGCAGCAGTTATTTCACTTACCATTGTCCACTTCAGCTAAAACTTGGTGAATTGTTTACTTCGTAAACAAAGAAATGACTGAAGTAGGACGATGGACTTGAAGCTGTAACTGCAACTGTAGTCAAAATAACCAATTCTTTGGAGTTCATAAATTTCCCTTCACTTTACAGAAACGTGAAGAAAATAACAATATGCAATTTGAAACAAAAAGAAATATATAGATATTTATAACTAACGAAGTGCTTAGAATATTGCCGCAATAACACAAAGTGAGTGTAAAACATATGGATG
>NW_016223305.1:0-1432 GCF_001687245.7 Rhagoletis zephyria
AAATTAATATACCCTTGTGCACAAGTGCGCTCGGGTATAAAAATTATGATGGGTGATGCGACCCTTCTGCTTGTAGTTTACTATTTCGCTACGCTAAAATATTCTTTTTTAATGCATTTTTCAAAATAGACCTCGAGCCGGCGAAATATTAAGCTAAAATAAAAGTTGAATAAATAAAATAAAAATTAAAAACAAAAAAATAACAAATTGAAATGCAGCAAAATAAAATCAAATGAAATAAGAAAAAAAAATTTAAAAAATTAATATGAACAAAATAAAAAACACGAGTAAAAAATTGCTATGGAAAATAAAATATAAAATAATTGCGAGTAAAATTTTCTTTGTAAAAATTTATATTCGGTTTGTGTTTTTTTTTTGTCTAAGGCCACATCCAAATAAAAACATAAGCCTTCCACAAAACTAGTTATGCAAGGAAGAAAAAAAGCTTACATTCTTCTATAGAAAAATACTAATTTATAGGATATTCAAATAGACAAAAAAGTAATAATAGCAATTAAATATGGTTTTTGGAAAAAAGCCCGTTTAAAATATTAAGCGTGGTGTTAATTTGTATTGTTATTTATTTACCTTTTCTATAAAATTACTGAGCCCACGTTTTTTGTTTAATGCACAAAGCAGGTTAGAAGNAAAGAATGCCAAACAAGAATTAAAAACAAACGCGTTTGGGCGTGCCCCCAAGTTTGTTTCGCCTCGAAATCGTTCAGCGTCAACTCACTGCTACTCACTGATCATAGTCTTAATAACGGTTAAGCCCAACATCAAAATCAATCCAAGTACGCTTTTTTATTGGTAATACCTTTGCGCAGGAGTTGGTATATACATTATTATATTATCATAAACTATGCAGTTATTTAGAACACACCTTAAAAATAAAAACAAAGCTAAAAAATAAAACAAATAAATCTGTACGTAAGTATTTGTTTAGGTAATCAATTATAAGCATTCCAGCAAGTATTTGCAACTATGGACTGTGTATGTGTGCATTTAATTTGATTTTAATCGTCTATTTCCTATCAATCGAAGTCAAGCAATGCAACCTAAACTCTGCTCCACCTAGTAAATTTTTGTAAGTTCGATTTATTATTTTGCTTTACATAAATAGGAATTATAATTTTTTGCAACCAAAAAAATGCTCATAAATTAATGATTTGGTACGCTTACCTAAGTAGGCTAACTACTTACAAGCTAACAAATACGCTACAATTACTATTTTGAAGACAACGTCGAACCAGTTAATGGTGATTTCATCATTAACACATACATATACATATTCATGGAAATAATTTTGGCAAACTAGTTGAACGGCATTAAAAATATTTAAATAGTTTTGTTGTAAAATATATCGGCGAAAATTAAGTATATTGTATATTGAAAGATCGCAATTTGTTTAGAGGTATTAACGTTTGTATTA
>NW_016223306.1:0-1432 GCF_001687245.7 Rhagoletis zephyria
CCGGCTTTTCTCAAAAACAGGTACAACTTTATCCAAATCTCGAAACCGCCTTCCTGGAAAACATTTGGAAAAGTTGATGGTTTTAGGAAATATAACAAAAAAAAAAGAGTTCTTTCCTTATTTTATATGAAAAAATGTCTCTATTTATCTTGTAAATATGTATTCTAATGTTTTTGAAATCAAATCCTATGCAAAAATAATTTTTGTCTTAAATTTTTGCGTGAAAAAATATTTAAAAAATTATCTTGTGAAAATGCATTTTTTTGTGAAAAAACACAATAACTTTGAAAAATATGCAAAATAGTATTTTTATGTACAAGTACTCGATACCTTTCCGATACTGAGTAGGTATCGATACCTTGTTTGATACAAGTACAAGTACTGATTCGAGTAATACCTTGATGGTATCGATTTATCTGCTTTTCTCTCGCAAGCGTCTCGAAGGTTCAAGCCTTGCAGGCTCTTAAAAGTTTGAGAAAATTAGAAAATCTGCATAAAGAGATGTATACTATTTTCAAATAAAAAATGGCTGCCTCTAAATTTGAATTTGCCTCCAAAATAAACGATGTTGCTACTCTGAAGAATTCAGCGAAATGATAACATAGCTGTTAAACAACAAATATGACAGTTGAAAACAAGCGAGATTTTCCAGCACGTGAAGACGGCCGGTTAGCGAAACTTCACAATAGGTTCTTTCCCGTACGCAACGCAGGATCCCGCGAGTGCACAAATTAACCCAGAAATCATTCCTCTACTCAACAAAATGGGTAATAGACAGCGAAAACTGGAACGTATTGCATCGTAAGTGTCTTCTTCTTCTTCCTGTCCGAAACTGCCCGGATGTTTTCTCCGGGTAAAAATGGATAAAGCGTCAAAGTGCATATCAGCTGTTTTTTGTTTACATGTTGCCTGCATTTACTTGGTGCTTTTAAGGAATAGTGAATGTATTTTCAATCTTTATATTCTTAAAATCAAATTTATGAAACAAAAATTCAATTTCTCTTTTTCTATCTATCTATGTATCTTTATTTTGACATATTGCTTTTTTTAATCGGTTATGTATTTCATAAGATATTAATATTAAAAAAAAACTAAAAAATAACTTTCAAGACTAAATATCTTGAAAACTAGAAGGCCCCGACCTGACCCCTAAAAGTGGGTCTATTTGAAAAGCGGAGACGCCCAGTTTTCCAAAGGCAAAGTCAAAATTCGTTGCCCCGGTTATAGTAATCTCCCCATGAAGTTCACTAAAACGTTTGCTGAAGCAGCCTCATTCTTGTTCAATTTTCAAAAAATATCGATACATCGAGTGGAAAATTTTCGATCAGCGAAGCTAAACATCGATATTTTCGATCCATCGATGTTTTTCTGACATTGCTAATCAGCAGATGTTGAATGCTTTTACCGCCACTTATTCACCAATATATTTTTC
>NW_016223308.1:0-1432 GCF_001687245.7 Rhagoletis zephyria
TGAATGGCAGTCAAAAGTTTTCCACTTCTGCGCACGGAACCATCCATCGTTTTCTTATATTTATCTTTATTTTTATATTAATGTATGCTTGCCCTTATTTTTATTTGTTTATTTACCTTTATCCTGATCTTTATCTTCATTCCTTTCTTCATCTACATATTCACCCTCACCATTTTCATTATATCAAGTATCTTAATTTGCCTTCACCTTTGTCCTTACCTGTAGTTTTCGGATCTCCGATAAGGCGTCAGATTTCGTATATCTGATAAAAAAGAAGGCACCTGCCCCAAGATAGGTTTGAAAAACTTAAATCTAAAGGTCGCTATCGGCGCTTGATTTTGTAATTTTTCACCAATTTCGAAATTTCGTGTAAAAGGACTTTTCGATAACCAAGGTCATATTTTTTGCAGAAAAACAATGCGGTTCGTAAACCACAATTTAACGCTGAAAACGATGGAAAAGTAGGTTTGTCTTAAAAAAATTCTTACGTCCCTAACTACCGCATTGTTGGGAGGAAAAATTAAAAAATCCGGGTTTTTATTTTCAGATTCAAATGAAATGAAACAAGAAGAGTTTTTTTTTGCAGCCGGTATATATGCTTTCCGAACATTTATACGTCCTCAACATAATGGCCAAAGCGTTATATCAAAATCATTGTTTTGGTCTTTTTTTTTTAATTGAGCAGCCGAGTGGTTGGAGGTGCCACTACCACCCGGAAGGAAACGTTGTTTCTAACTGCCATCATCTCGTGGCAGCAAATGGTAATCCTCCAGCGTCTGACCTACATACTGGGCGGCAGAAGGAATGAAATGCAACAACCCCCCCTCGAAATATCGAATAAACTCTTCCCCAAGGTTCTAAAATCAACGGACACGCAATCTTGGAGTGGCGACAACAGGCTTCACCGATCGACATGCTACTGTTGACCGAAGAATCAGTAAGGTGTCTTCCCACGGCTTTTTCTGTAATCAGCAACGAAGGACCCGCTGCTTATTGTAAAATTTAGGTGTGACCCTAAAACAATAACCCTGGATTAGCCAGTAGCAGTAGTAGAGATCTCACGAAATTGCTACAAAACAATTGAACAAAAATTTCTAGATTTAGCTAAGCGATTTATATGCCATTACAACAAGATTTTCTCTAACTGCAATCCAGTTCATTAACTCGTTTTTTTTTTAATTTTCGTTATGACTCTCTTCTTTTTTTGGTTCTTGACAAGTGATGAATTTCATTGTTTAATACCTTTGACCTGCTGCACTCCCATCTCCGTAAATATTTTAGGCAGAGTTCACAAAAACATATTTATTGCCTAGTCTGTATACATAACAAAGCCCTTGTTATTGTTAGCTGAGATAATGACAAATCTTATCGTAGTACATGTATGTAAGGGAAAATGCCGGAAATACGAACGAATTGCGCAGCCAACAGTTTT
>NW_016223309.1:0-1432 GCF_001687245.7 Rhagoletis zephyria
GATAATTTTATCGAAAATATTTATCGAAATCTTTATTTCAATACTATTTCTAAAAAGCGTTATCGATACCATTTTTCGATATCTTTAGACAAAATATTTATCTATTAATTCATATTACAACCAGTTTTTCTTATGAGAATCGGTTTTATCAAGAATTGAGATATATAAAAATTTAATTTTTATAAAGCTCGGAACCCAATAAACTCTTCAACATATCAAAATTTAACCAGGGGTGCGCAGTTTCGTTTCAATCCGAGGTTGAAAGAATTTTTCAGGCCCCTTACGTGGAAAATACTTTTACCGATAAATGTTCTCTGATAATCCCATTACGCCCCAGCTGGGTTCATTCAAGAGGTTCGATAGTTTCTTAACGTAGACAAGGAGCGAAACTCTTTCAGTTTTATTGACTCATTTTACCAGAAATTATTGAACATTACTCTCCCTCGAGAGAGTAGTTTAAGATATTGAGAGACCCACAATGTCTTGATACAAATGGTTTGTTGTCAGAACTGTGAAGAATGGAAATGCCATAATATATACTATTAAATCTTTTGGCAGGTGCAAATCACCTGTAATAGACGACATTGTGCCGATTGTACTTGAGAAAGAGCTGAGCCGTGGCTGGTAAGCGGCCATTCAAGTATAATGTAAGCAGGGTTTGGGAGACGGCTCATCATGAACTGGAAATGTAAACAGATCGCTAGAACTAAGTTTAGCCGTGGCCTATAGGAATCCTATGGCCTTACACCAACTATCACCAGCTATGCATATACGGTGAGGTGGAGCGGACACTGGGCCAGTATCTCAATGCATTGACCAGACCTCTAACTACTTTCAAACTAGGTCAGCCATGCAAGTCTGACCTTCCCATCAGACCAAATATTCATTGGACGGCAAGCAGTTGTGGAACTCCCACCTCCGCTAATGAAGCCACCGACAAAAAATTTATAAATATTTTGGTCAGCACTACCTGTGGGTCACCAAGGGCCTGCAGATGAATATATCTCAGATCTCAGAAGGTCTACATATCTGCTTTCATTGAGCAGAGGTTACTGCAGACAACTTATGGGATTAATGACGGTCACATCTGCTTCTGACACAAACAACTGACTGTGATTGGAAAAAATGTAGATACTTGTACAAGTATATGAAAATTGATTTTCGCACCTGCCTTGAAGAGGATGACACGGCGGAATACTTTTTGTGCTGGTCCCCGACTTTACGAGATTTGATATCTTTAGCATCCAAAAATTAACTTCGATTTATTCGCAAAATAAAAGAGAGGTGATGGAAATTCAAATACATGTATCACCTTACTTTACATGCTTGGAACTGTTATTTTGCTTTCTTTTTGCCACCTTCCCACCTTTCATCGTAGTCATGCTTTTTTATTCTCCCCATCTTTTTAACATTTTCTAGTGCATGAATTTTA
>NW_016223311.1:0-1432 GCF_001687245.7 Rhagoletis zephyria
CCTGCTGGTGCTGATAAGCAGGAGATCACAGATGACAACCACTACTGGTTCCAAATGGCAGTGTGACGCCTGAAGTGAAAGATGGAAGACAGCGTCTCACTCGTCGACGGCCTAAGCTCATGTCAAGAGAAAGTGGTGGTGGTGGCGGTGGCCAGTGGTCATCACCATCATTATTGTCAGCTAAACTTCACCTTTGTCAGTGATATCCCCATCCTTGGGCAGTCAGCAGGCAAACAAACAAACAAACGGATGGACGACAGAGACTCACTCACTCACTCACGATCACCGGGTCATAAGTGTCAATAAGTGTAATCGAGAGGAAGGGCAAAGCGAAGTGAGAGGAGAGCGAGGTGAGAAGAAGAACGGGGCGTCTGAAAAATCATCTCCTGTCTTGGCGCCCACTGTTCTGTGCGGGGATTGACAGTTAGGGCAGCAGCAGCGGCAGCCGCAAGTGCAGTAAGTGCACCGAGTAAGTCGACCGACTCGTCGCTCAGCGCAAAGGGAAGGGGCAATCGAAGGCGATGGCAAGTGGCAATTAGTGTGTGACACACTGTTGTCTGTAGTCCGTCAATCGATCGACGACGACGGCGGTGGCTTTCTCTCTCAGCAGCATCAGCAGCCCCAGAGCACGTAGCACCAGTTGCCCGACACAATGAGCATTAAGTGAGCACCGATTGGCAATCCTGAGAGAGAGAAGGAGAAAGAAAGCGCAAGCAAAAGGGCTCTAAATTAAAATTTGAGCACGTAAAGAACGACAAGGACCTCGGCGGCGACGACCACTTTTAGGATATTCAGATGTTCAGTTCAGTGCCAACGGTGCATTGTGCAGTGTGCTGCAGTGTGTGCAGTGCAGTGCAATAAAAGTGGAGTACTCATAGCTCAGTTCAGCAGTTCTGCCCGAGACGTTCGGCGACTAAATATAGCGAGCACCGAGAGAGAGAGTCCTCTTCTCAACGAACACAGCAGAGAACACAATCGAAACTGCTGCCTGCAATGAAAGAAAGGAGAAAAGAAAGAAAGGATAACGAGCCAAGATTGGCAAGAAGAAGAAGAAAGAAGTGCATCGAGAGCAACAAGTGGCAGCAGAAGAAGCAGCAGCAGCAGCAGCCGTGGTTTGAAGAGGGCGTACGGGCGACAAAGCAGCGGCACTGTGTCTGTTGCTGCTGTCTGACACCCAACCAACAAGCCTACCTTACTTCAGCACACCACACTCGGCCTACTCTACTCTCGTTAGGTGCTAATCGATTGAAGGGGGCTGATGATTGCAAACAGAGGAGTGAAAGAAGAGCGAACAAACGAACCACCGCTGAATGGGCGAATGACTGAATGAATGACTGAATGAAAGACTGAATGTCGCTGGCATTATTAGCAGATTGTGAAGAAGGTGAAGGAGAAGAAGAAGTGTTCAGTGAGCGACTGAGACTTCACCAAA
>NW_016223312.1:0-1201 GCF_001687245.7 Rhagoletis zephyria
TGAGGCCGTATTTATGCGAATAAACCTAAAATTTTGGAGCACTTTAAAATTAACATTTGTCCAATATATATACGAATATCTCAAAAATTCAACGCTTGAAGGTAGTCCTGTAGCTCGTTTCTGTAACTCTTCTCTACCGATTATTTCGCTACTGGTAGAGAATATACGTCATTCTCTACAACTCATTAGCAGTAGAGAACAAGGCGGCGAATTTATATTATGAATAGAGAATTGTTACAGAAACGAGCTACTGAAATCTTTCGACTCACACATAGACAAAGTTAAGTCCCCTACTGAATGATGAAGCTTTTTGAACGTACATATTTACATAGAATTCTACTCATATGGTTGACGGGTTACGCCGGAATATTGATGGCAATCGGAAAGCTGACGAACTGACAAGGAAAAGTAGGACCATCCACTACCTTCTGGAAAAGGACACGGTAGTTACAGCAATAGCCACTTTCAAGAAGTTTGTTACGAATCATACAATGCTAGTAACCAAGGAACGCCGAACAACTTTTCGTCTTGCGAAACTTTCTGGATTACCTGGTATTTCTATAAAAGGAAACGCTTCATAATGTAAAATCAGAACTTGTTTTGACCTATGTTACATGTAAGACTGAATCGAGAAAGTTACCAAATTGAAAAAGAAGTTACCAAATTTAATAGATATACAAAAAATTACCGATTTTGGTAAAAAATTTCCAAAACGGCAACGCTGCCACAGATGCAGCAGCAGAAATGAAGCGGCAACATTAATGCCGCAATTTACGAGAAAGCCAGACAACTTCTCTTGGCCCATATGCGATTCAATAAGGCCACTCTGAGAGCGCGCACACCACCTAAACGCATACTTACAGTTATGTGCATATGTATGTTAAAATGTGCAAAAGTGCAAGTGTGTGCGAGCAGGGATGCCGTTTGGATCTAAATAGATCCAATTGGATACATTTTTAGGCGAATTATTGCGGGATACTTATTTCTTCCGGTCAGTATAAATGCACGATTGAGAGAATACAAAGGTTGCGCCGATCTCGGACCGCTATTCCTCTCTTAACTAATTTGACAGAATGGTTGTTTGCATGACGTCACACTTGTGCAACTTGTTTACGTTTTCCTTGCAACATTTTTTCTTCTTCTTCCATTCTTGCTCACGTTTTGGCATTTCTCTCTCGCAATTGCACCAGTGTGACGTCAC
>NW_016223312.1:1289-1432 GCF_001687245.7 Rhagoletis zephyria
GAAATTAAAGCATTTTATTTTTTGTGAACGAAGCAATGAACATATGAAGAGATCTCACCAATATAGGTATAAGCGCAATTGCTTTAATTAGCTAAAAAGTATGCTTTAAGCAAGATCTTAATATACATATCGTCGTTTAAAGT
>NW_016223313.1:0-240 GCF_001687245.7 Rhagoletis zephyria
CCACGAATTGGTTACGCGTTTGGTGCCCACACTCACGGGGGCCGCTCGAGAATGGTACTTCACCGAACTGAGGAACTTCAGAGATTATCAAGATTGTTGCACGAAGCTTCGAGCTCGTTTCCTCAACAAACATACTCGGGCCCAAGAAATAATGTCATATGCACAGATTAAATTCGACCCACGTTCGCAAATACTGCTGAAACATATCGATGACTTGACATTCCAATTGCAGGGTAATTC
>NW_016223313.1:380-1224 GCF_001687245.7 Rhagoletis zephyria
ACCTTGTCCGATCATCTGCATGAACTCGTCCACACTCGACAAGTCCACACGTTGGAGCAATTGCGTGAGTTCGCTCAGCGAATTGCACCACATTCGTTCATTGTTGCCACACCCCGTCCGGAAAGAACCCGTTCGGATAGACAGCGATCAGTGCCACGGGAAATTTCGGCAATACATGATCCACCGGATGATTCTTCACATTCGGAATATACCGCTTCGTTTCCTGGGTCCGACTCCGATGACAGGAAATGTGCAAAAGAAACTAATTAAAGCGTCTCAGAAACATAGGTATTCGGATTATAAAAATGACAAAAATCCAAAGGGGAATGATAAGAAAGTAGGAACTATCGTCGACCCATTTTTCGTTGTTGAGGGCGACGAAAATGTACGATGTGCAAAATGTCTCGTGTGGGGCCATCACTTCAAAAAGTGTCAAACCCAACCGAATAGGGTGATCTGCTACAAATGTACACGACCAGGGGTTACGTCCGATCAATGCTCGTGTTCAAAAAACGCGTAAGGGAGTCGATTGGGAATAGTGGTCCATCGTACTCAGAGTCCACAACTTTATCTAAATCCACTGTCTCTAACAATCCGCACTCTACCGAAGTCCCTCTACAAATCGACAAATCTTCAGTCCTGAATTCCAATAATAATTCTACTCTGATTCTTAATGAATCTAATAAAATTCAAAGGAATGGCAAAGAACCATCAACTAAATGTTCTGAACGAACACTACCAATTACCAAACCTACTTCAGCTCCAGTCCCTACTAACCAGCAAGACGCAGTCAATCAAGTTAACCAACCACGACTCCGCGATGTTTTCTTTATCTCAGAGAAAT
>NW_016223313.1:1245-1432 GCF_001687245.7 Rhagoletis zephyria
TTTGACATATAACATTCCGAACGATTGTCGCGATTATCTCACGGTTATGGTTAACAACCATTCTCGTACGGTTTTATTCGATGGTGGAGTCGAAGTCACAATCATTTCACAAACATTTTATGAGAAGTACAGATGGGCGCAGTTGCAACCTACCAAAACCTCCATTGGTCTTGCCGATAATTCGATT
>NW_016223314.1:0-1111 GCF_001687245.7 Rhagoletis zephyria
TTAATCCGTTTACATTTAAGTAAATGGATATACCTATATTTCATATTTGGTACAAAACGAAATTATGAACAATAATTTTGAATGTAAACGTGATTGTGAATAGTAATAATAGTGATGTGCATTATGGTGATTGCGATTTCTTATCACCGGCGGATGAAATATCCCTCATCGCTATTTATTTTGAAAAAATCTTTGGAAATGCAATTTACCTAATATACCTAAGTATAAACTATGTTTTTATAAAAAAAAAAANAGTATAAACTATGTTTTTATAAAAAAAAAATACATGATATTAAGACAAATGGTCAAATCTTGTCAATATGTGAGTGTCGTAAAGTTTTGATAAGTACTGGAAATGCTATTAAAATGTGAAAACTTTTTACCGAATCCAAAAAGATGTCTCTTTTATCCATTAATAATAACTTTGTTGTTGAGGTTATGCTAGCGCTTTTACGAAATGCTTGTTGATGGCAATAAAACCAACAAAAGGGCGATCACATCCTCACCGCATGAGTGTTCTACACCAACTGACGGTATGCAGTTTTATAGTCGATTCAATTTTAGTATTATAAAGTGAAAGTGCAGCTAAGAATTCATGTTGATTTTTAATATTTTTTTGCATTTTCTTTATNAAATAGCGTTTAACGTTGTTGAAATAATTTGTATATTTTAGTTACATGGTAACCCTATTTTATTTATATAGACCTTCTGTCACATTTCACTCATCCAGTCACTTCTAAAAACTTCCTTTTGCAAGCAGGCTTTGCGGATCTGATTACATTTGTTATTTCTAAATAAAAACTGAATTGCTTTGTACATATCAAAATAACGCGTTTTGTTTAAAAAACATATCTTTAATTGCGGGTCCGAAAGAAATATTTATTAGTTGCATTGAGTTACGCAAAAATAGTGCCGAAGATCAATCGAATGTGCTGAAGGTGCCAGCTGCTTCTTCATTTTCCATCACTGTCACACGTACAATCTCACTATTCTCTTGACTTCGTTTTCCCCTTCCGATAACTTTTTGCTTCCGCGCTTGCCCAGCACCGCTGTGCAAAGCTTTGCACCCGCAGTCGCCCGCGACACATATGTGCTGATTTGGGCATCCCTA
>NW_016223314.1:1137-1432 GCF_001687245.7 Rhagoletis zephyria
TACAATCTCACTATTCTCTTGACTTCGTTTTCCCCTTCCGATAACTTTTTGCTTCCGCGCTTGCCCAGCACCGCTGTGCAATGCTTTGCACCATTGTGTACAAATGCAAGTGAGATATCTTCGCAATAGACGTCATCCTGGGCCACATCTGCGATCATCTGTTTTTCAGAGTTGCTTATTTTGGTCTAACCTCCTCTTTTTTGACCTGAGTTGCATTAAATAGTCTCTTAANCATTGTGTACAAATGCAAGTGAGATATCTTAGCAATAGACGTCATCCTGGGCCACAGCTGCGA
>NW_016223315.1:0-296 GCF_001687245.7 Rhagoletis zephyria
ATCCACGCCGATGATGACTTCATCCACAATGTCTGCCACTATAAAATTAGTGTACGAGGCCATACCGTCGATTATTACCTCGCATGGTATTTCTCCTAACACTTGGGTGCATTCACCAGTTGCAGTCTGCAGCTTTGCTCCAGGTAGTGGCTTCACATAAAAAGTGGCCAAATCCGGTCGAATAATGGAATGTGTCGCTCCAGTATCCACTGTCAGTACTCTCTCCTGCCCATTCACACATCCACCAATAGTGAGGTTGCTCGCATTCCGGCCAATTTGTGAGACGGCCCTTAACC
>NW_016223315.1:440-1432 GCF_001687245.7 Rhagoletis zephyria
CACTGGAACTTGCACTGCAATCGCGGGCGAAGTGGCCTGGCTTTCCACATTTAAAACATTTGCCAGAGCCATTATTTTTCTCGCCCAGCAGTTGGATAATCTTCTTCAGAATTTCATTTGTCTCGTCCGGTGTTTCTACTTCCACGCGATGCGCTTTGTAAGCCGGTCTACTTAGGAGTGCTGCCGTTTCACGCGTCTGAGCATACGAGACAGTTTCAGCAAATGTTGGCTTTGGATTCGCGTACGTCTCTCGCTTGGTATACACGTCCCGCATTCCGTTGATGAACCTCTGGATTTTTACTCNCAGCGATTCTCCAGCTCCATCTGGTAAATCTGTCTTCTGTGCTCGCTACCATAACGTCTTTCCACTGCACCCATTAATGCATCGTAATTTTTCCTTTCACAGTCAGGAATTGTCTGCAAGATTTCCGCTGCAGGTCCTTTTAATGCCACGAACAGAGCAGCGGATTTATCTTCCATGCTCCAACGATTTGCTGTAGCTGTCTTTTCAAACTGGAGCTTACTGGAGCTACTGGAGCTTAATACTTATCAATTTGGCTCGTAGATATCGTCTTTGGTTTCATCTTCAAGTATTTAAAATATTTTCGGGTATGCAGCTACACTAA
This sequence comes from Rhagoletis zephyria, assembly GCF_001687245.7. Lineage (NCBI taxonomy): Eukaryota > Metazoa > Arthropoda > Insecta > Diptera > Tephritidae > Rhagoletis > Rhagoletis zephyria. Next base: position 1,067 of record NW_016223315.1, read on the forward strand.
AGTCCAAGTTTCTAGTTGTTAAAAATTACCGTTGATTTTTTAGATTTTTTTGTTGGGGTGTTGCTGTTTATTTTTCATACAAAAAAAAAATTTGTTCATGTGTTATATGGAAGAAAATGCGAACACCCTCCACAAAAAATAATTCTAAGAAATCAACGGTAATTTTTAACGACTAGAAACTTGGACTTTAGTCTACTTGATTGAATGGACTACAAAGCTGCATACCNTACTTGATTGAATGGACTACAAAGCTGCATACCCGAAAATTTTCTAAATATTCTAACTAAAAATTTTAAAATTTTTATAACAATTTTTTAAAGTTTGATTAATTATTTTGCAAATTGTGCAAGCTTTTAAACTTTTATT
>NW_016223316.1:0-1432 GCF_001687245.7 Rhagoletis zephyria
ACATACATACATACATACCACTATATTCATACTAATACCAAAATCACTTCATAAGTTTACGAAATTGCACGACATCGAATTGTACTGTAAATAAAACAACATAACGCCATTCTAATCTCTACTTCTCTATTCATTTCTTTTTGGTCCCCCCAACATTGTGTGCGCTTGCCATCATTGAAAATCACATAGAAGTAAACCCGAGTACACCAGCTACACGACGCATTATCATCCCGCAGCTAGTTGCAATAACAACAGCATATGCAGCAGCGCCAACAACAGCAACAACCACACTCTTTGTCCACACCACCAACAACAACTGCAACACAACTGCAATGGCAGCAATAATAATCTCCCAGTTGCCGCTACAGAAGCAGCATCTCAACAAATACGACGTCACACCATCATATCGACCACTCTGAGCAATTACAACAATCAACAGTTGGCAATGGCACCGCGACGTGCTTCAATCGCGTGGGAAAAGCCAACAGCGACAGCACCCACAACAGCCGCTACGCTGACCCAGACATCAGCCGCTGGCACAGGAAAACACGCGCCAACCGCAAACATTTACAAGCCCGTGAAAATTACACTAATCGGCGAACCATTGAAGCAATGGCAATGGAATGCTGTTGGCAATGGCAAGACTGCTGCTACTCAAAGTAATGGCAGCAACAATACGGCAATAAGCAATGGCAGTGACAAAGTCAGTGTGAAGTGTGAAGCAGCGGGCGGAAAAATTAGTGGTAACGGTACTCGTAGTAGTGTTGGGATGTGCAATAGTCGTACCAATGGCCTTTCGAAAGTATACAAAAACAATAATGGCTTGTGCAATGGTGGGTCAGCAGGTTCGTTTGGCAGCAATGGATATGCGAATGGTAATAGCAGTAATTACGAGGCAAAAGCAATTGAGGGTGTTAGGAATGCCAAGCAGAGTGGCTACAATGGCATTGGTTTGGGTAATGGCGAACAAAAGCTAGCGACGTGTCAGTCCAACCAAAATCATCATACACAGCATCTGCATACGCAGCAGGCACTGGCACAGACGGAACAACAGCAGCAAACACATGTGCAACATGCAAGCAAAATTGTTTATCAGCAGCAGCAGCAGCAGCAGCAGCAACAACAACAGCAAAACCCACTGCAAGTCTATCAAACGTCTAATGGCAGCAATGGCAATTTCTATCCAACAGTTACTATAGTCTGAGCGCGAATGTATTGTAATTAGCTTGTAATGCCTGAGATTCATATTAGAATTACTATTACTTACGTATACATACATAAGTACGTAAATACAAACATATGTACATACACATATGATGTTTAGAAACATTTTTGAAAGAATTTCTCAACAGCTGATATTTTTAAATTTTGTAGAATTTATATTTAAAAGTAAATACACAAAAGCCCAATTTGTAATCTGTCGGCCAAGTTT
>NW_016223317.1:0-1432 GCF_001687245.7 Rhagoletis zephyria
AGTGCATCGAGAAACTTAATTCCCTTGGTAGGCAAAAAAACATTAAGTTTGCATGGGTACCCGGCCATGAGGAAATAGAGGGTAATGAGACGTCGGACTGCCTCTCGAGAGAGGCTGTTCTTGAGCGATGTAGGCTTAGAGGAAGTATTGTGAAGAGTAGAGGGCATCTATCTATCTATGCATAGATAATAGTTTTATCACAAATCGACAACAAGTTTTAAAGAACATTGTTAATTAAAATTAAAAAACAATCACCATTTTTACATTTTTGCTCCTCAATGTAGGTAAATAAGTGCACTTTTCAAGTGTGAACAACTTAGTTGCTTGCAGTTGCACTTTCCGTGCCTCAGCACTACCGCAATTTTCACTTACTCACGCTAGATACAGTCAGCGTCAAAAATATGAATACGCTGAGGTTTGACAATTTTCTTCTTTTATATTTTCCATAAAATTTTTTTTTTTATTTTTTTATAAAAATATAATTCATTCTACAGCAAAAAACCAGCAGAAACAATTTTTTCAATTACATATAGAACTCGGGGAAAATTCAAGAAACACCGACTTGAAACTTGCGCCTTATTATACGAAAATTTTATAGGCTACTAAACTGCATACCCAGAATTTTTCTAAGAAATGGAATTGAAAAGTTTAAAATTTTGATGACATTTTTTGGTAGTTCTTGAATTTTCCCGAGTTATATATGAAATTAAAGAAAAATGATTCTGCTGGTTTTGCTGTTGAACTAACTATATTTTTATAAAAATATAAGAAAAATTTGGTTTAGAAAATATAAATAAAGAAACGTCTGTGTATTCATATTTTTGACGCTGACTGTACATACATGCCTTTCGTTAAGATCTTTGATAGACACGAACTATGTAAAGCTTAGAGAGCAAGGAGGTTTAAGAAATTTATTTTTTTTTTTTAGTTTTAATTGTATTTTGCCTATGTTTACCTCAAACTAATATAGTTGAAGCACTTCGCACTAGCAGAGTGCGCANTTATCAAGCAGCAGGAAGTTGTTCAAACCGCGCTTGTAGCACTTCAAGCACGTGCTTGTTAAGGTTATTGCGTACATACATACATAAATATTTGCATATTTATAGGCATTTACTTATGTATGTAGACCTATCTTTTGATGTCTTTTAGGTGAAATAGGGTACTTCAATTGCTAGCTAGTTTTTGCTTAGAAATTGTGTTGTGCTAGCACTTTTGCTTAATGTAGTAAGTAAATTAGTTTTGCACTTATAAAGGCTTTGCCGCCTAATTTAATTAGCGACTAGTAAAAGGGTGTTATCGACCGAAAAATCGAAATTTGTTTTTTGACTGTTTGTTATACGTACATATGTACATAGTTAGTGCCGAGTGAAAACAAATTTTTGCTCGGTGACACCCTGCGTCTTCATAACGCCGCTTCCGACAGGCGTGTCAA
>NW_016223318.1:0-1431 GCF_001687245.7 Rhagoletis zephyria
AATGCTCAGCAGCCACGTTTTGCACTTCTTTGGTTCAGCATTTTTAGTTTCATGCGAAGGATGCCACCGCTGGACAAAGACAAAGTCAAGCTATGCAAAAAAAAAAAAGAATGCAAAGCACAAATAACGCAAAGCAAATAAAAGCATTGCACACAAATCCAAATACAAAGTAAAGAGCAAATATGAGTGCAAAAAAGTTTAAACGTAAGCACTTGTGAACAAATAATCTTTAAATATTTATACTGCGCACCGAAGACCAGTAAAACAATCGCTTCTGCCATTATATGCCTGCTTCACGTCCGCATCTTGGCAGCCAAAGCGGCGCTGTAGCAATCCATTGGCAATAGCTCAAATGATGTTCGCCAACCTCCAGGCGGCGTTGGTCGAACGCTTAGTGCCGCGGTGTTAAGGAGATTTATTGAATTTCATTTGGGATTTACTTTTACTTTTATACTTACTTTCCCTACACTTTCGCCACTTAGTATTTACTCTTGCACTTCTACTTACCTATTTAGCGCTTCGCTTTTGCCGTTGGCTTTTTATAATTTCTGCTTCCTTTTCCGTTGCCGCGCTGCAAGCTCTGCCTCTATTGAGCTCATTTATTTGCACTAGCTTTTGCTTGCGTTATTTTCCCATTTTAATTTGTGCTGATTTGTTAGTTTGCACTGCGCCACTTACATATGTATGTATGTATGTATGTACATAAATATATCTCAACTCAGCGAAAAAAGTTTGTCCAGTTGCTTTATTTATTTACTTGGACTTACAAAGTACCATTACTGCAGTAAGGATTGACGCTTAACGCTAGCCGTACTAAATGAATTACCGTGTAGAGAAACACACTAGTGCCGGAGTGGTTCGGTTCTAGAGTATTTAGAACGATTAGTAGTACGCGATAACTCTATTTTGTTGGTTGCTAGCTACTCGCGAATATAATACTGCGAAGCCCTTGAAAGTGTCAATTGCAATTTGGAAAAAAATTACATATTTGGAGACAAGTCTCAGCCAAAATGTTCTCCAAAATTTCGGCCAGTGCACGATGAGTCAACAAGTATCCCTTTCCCTAGAACACAAAACAATGCTGGGGCTTGGTATCATCGCCTAAAAGAACTATTAAGATAATAAAAAAAAAGACTAGACTTAAGTCACATTGTTTCTTACTTAAGAACAGAATACGATTGATTTAATTTCAGTATTAAATTTTAAAACAAGCTTTCTAAGTATTTACCAAATTAGACCGTAAATACTGGTTTCCCAAATATCTCACTCCTGCGCCACCTAGCGGGCTATTTCATATTGTATTCCAAGGACCGTAACAGTTACAGCTTTTATTATAAAAATCGCTCGTTAACAATTACTTTTGACTTTTATTTAATTACTCGTTAAATAACAGTTATTTCTGATTTTTATTATATAAATCCAAAATAACAA
>NW_016223319.1:0-272 GCF_001687245.7 Rhagoletis zephyria
ATTTCATTATTCCAGCGACGATATCTCATTGTAAATTGTGTCAAAAAGTTGCAACTGCGATTACTTTAAGACTTTATTAAAACTTTATTTTGACTATAACCACGAGCTAATATTTTTTTATTCTCTGCTCACCTATAACTGCCCTGTTTACAACGCTGACGATTTGAGCCCACAGCGTTTCTGGTTCAATTTCAAAGTGCCCCGGTTGAGGGTTCAGCAATTTGACCTGCATAGAAGTGTATTATATTTAGTTGTACTCAATCTTTGCATTT
>NW_016223319.1:282-1432 GCF_001687245.7 Rhagoletis zephyria
AGTCGAGGTTTTCAATTCAATTCAGCGATCAATTATACAAATTTACATGCGGTGTTTATGGCGCAATGATTAACGGTGCCATAAGGCTCGATACATGACCAAGCAAATTCGTATCGCGCGAAGCGTTTAAAATCGCTACTAGCGGTCAATTATGCGGTGTTCGCATGAGGCGATTTTCCAGGCAATTTTAGCGGCGAATCAATAGTCGTCTGCACCCCAACTTCATGGGAAGCGATTAGTTGAAAACCCGTTCACACCAGGCGATTTTCGCTTTCAACTAAAAGTTGCCTGTAAAATCGCCTCAAGCGAACACAAACTCTTATGGCGGTATCAATCGCACCATCATAAACACCGCCATATGAATTTGTATAGTTGATCGCTGGTAATGGTTTTAATCGCATCGCGCGACGCCAATCCGCTAGGTCTGTACCTAGCCCAGGGCTGGCGAAACTTTATACCAGGCATGCCCAGCGCAGGACACTTGCCTATAGAATTCTGCCAGCGGGCATGCCTGCTTTATACATACACGTACCATGATTTTCAAAGAATTATAGAATTATTCAATGTACCCATGACGTGCGAAAAAGAAATCATTACTTATCAGCGTTCTTTTAAAAATTATGCAACTATGCATTATCAATTATCAAAGAAAGTATTACGTTTACCTGTACTGCCTCTACACTAAACCTAATTCTACAAGCTTTAATTTATTTTGCTCATCTCGCAGAACAACGAAAACGGGTGGGGGCAAATAACTTGTGTCAAAACCAAGCTAATTGGACAATGTTTTCGAGTAATACTTAAACACATATACTCGTCTTTTGAACATAAAAAACCTTGCGGAGAACAGTCTGTCTTACGAATGCTAAGTCATGTGTTCACACTTTATTTACTGACTTTACAATTTTTTTTAACGGTTGGCATCATTTTTCTTTAAAATAGTGTAATATTTTAGCTGCTATTAATTTCGCACAGCAAAAATAATCATTTGACCTAATGTACAGTGGTAAAAAAATTATAGCCGAACCACTTTTTCCAAGTTTTAACGTATTATTTTTGTTCTCATTGAACTAGTATATAGTTCGTTCATTCATCAAAATCAATCAATGGGACGTATTCATAGTCAAAATAAAGACGAAACTAAAGTGAG
>NW_016223320.1:0-1431 GCF_001687245.7 Rhagoletis zephyria
AATATTTTTGCCTTGACTAATACGAAAACTAAGTTGAAAAGCAAAAAATCAGACAGAAGTGAGTGGATTCTAGAAACCGGTTCGCCTGACAGGGGTATATAGGGTGATTTTCTTTTATGAATAAAATGCAACAAAATGAGTCGAAATAACTTTTTTATTTCATCAGCTTTTTAGTCTATATCAAAAAATTTATAAAGTGCAGGATTTTGTTCTTAAGCTACTTTTCACGTAATCCCAGTGAAAGAAGTCTAATGGTGTCGATCTCGGCAGCTAAACCTCGGTTGTTTCGTGAGATAATGCATCCTGGGAATTTCGTTCGCGCCATATCGTTTAGGGAGATTTTTTTTTTTTGGTAAAATTGTATGTGCAAATTTACACACCGTGTAATAAAATTAAGCACTGCTAATTAACTTTTATATACCGAAATTGTCGCATAGAGCAAAATTACACATAAAATGTTTAAAATTGAGTAAGTATGAGCACTTTGTGTTTATTATTAGTAAACAATTTATTTTCACTTTCAAAATTTTAGCAATTTTAAGCATTTCATGTGTATATTTATGTGTATATAGAGCTCGAAGAAAGCTTTGGTTTAAAGGTACTTGGGTGAGGGTTGCCACACATTAAAACTTATTTTAGCGCCCTTTCCTTTAGTTTTCGTGACTCTCGCAAGATTTCTCCGCGAGCAACGTTATGTTAAATCTCTTTAATTTTTCTGCGACTCAGCAAAGTTCATTTTGTAAATTGCTTTAGTTTGTACTAAGAANTCAGCGACAAATGAAGATCGTTGCCAGCACGAAACCCTCTTCGTTGCTAGGGGGGGGCGGGCGGGGCAAAGCGACAGCATGCGACATGTTGTACTTTCCGCTTTCGCAAATGCTAACAAATTGCATTCAATTTATTTGATTTTGTCTAAGCTCCTTTTGCAAAATGCATGCCATCTTGGCACCACGCTAAGTATGAAGCTTCAAACTAATTTGCAAACACTTGCTTAAGCTATGCTTTGTACTCAGATAGACGCTTGCAATACGTATGTATGTGGCTATAAATATTTACGTGTTTTTTTTTTTGCTATTCTATTCGACTAACCTTTTCTTATTCTCAGCTAAGGCGTGACTGGCATGCAAATTGTTTCATATCCACACATGTGTACATATGTATTTACATGCATATGTCGATGTTACACGAGACGCAGTGAAATCTGTCGCTCAACACTCCACATTAGTCAATGTTTGAGCATATGTACGAATAAGTTTTTGTACACCCACCCACCCAAATCGCTGCTCATTAGATTCAAAGAATACGCATTTCCACTATTACCAAGCGTGCCCCCACTTGTCTGCCAGCATTCTAACTTGTCACTCTCAGTAAATTACCAAGATAAGGTTTATTATCCTTTCGTCATAGTGTGGTCCTAACTGAAATTGAAAA
>NW_016223321.1:0-1431 GCF_001687245.7 Rhagoletis zephyria
CGATTCTAGGACAAAGAAAGTGCAGAAATTTAAGTTCAGTTAAAATTTACATGAATACAGGATATGTAAATCAAGATCTTAGGATACTTAATCTCCTATGTATGTACAAAATTTGTAAACTTACAATCGAAGATAGAAAAAAATCATTGGCAAAAAAATGCGATTAATTTGAGAAACAAAGTGTTACTATGGTGAGTGATATTTTTTCATTAAATTTAATGTCGTTTCGAGCAGAGACCGCAACAGTTACAACTTGTATTAAAAAAAATCGCTCTTTAACAATAATTTTTTTACTTTTATTTAATTACTCCTTAAATAACAGTTATTTCTAATTTTTATTTTTTTATTCCAAAATAACAATTATTTTTGATTTTTATCCAAATCATCTGTAAATAACAGTTAGTTTTGATCTTTAAATGATATGTCTATGGCTCGGAATCTCATGCACTAAAAAATCGCACTCAAAAGACTTTAAAAATAATAGTCGGTGACTAAGGCGTATAATATACAAATCAAAAATAACTGTTATTTGCAGATTATTTATATAGAAATCAAAAATACTTGTTACTTTGGATTTATAAAATAAAAATCGAAAATAATTATTTTTTTAATTTCGCACAAAAATTACAAATAAAAATTTATTTTGAAATTTGATTCTCGGTAAAAAAAAAATAAATCGATTGGTATGTATCAATTAGTTGTATAACATTTCATTCATAGTGAATTTTTCTCAAAGGACATAAATAAATAAAAATGTGATTCATGAGTTTTCCAATCCATTTTCCCACGATATTTTCATTTTTATTGGAAAACAAATTGCGAATAGCGAAATGAAAATGTGCCATAACTGTTTGTAAGAAATGGGGTAAGGAAATAATGTTACTCATACGCCATATCGTACTTATCGTACTCATACATGGCCAATGAATAACATTTTCCCTTTTAAAGTATGTTTTTCTTTTTTTAATTCGGAATGCAAACTTAAAATGAAATATCATTTTCCTCAAGTAACTTGTAATTAAAATTTATGATTGTGTCTAAAGTAAATCAATTTATTGTCGGTTTTAAATTGATTTACAACCAAGAAACATACATACGTCAAAAACCGATATTAGGAATGCTAGACTTTAGACATAGCTTTATTTTCAATCCAACCCTTAAATATAAAGTGAGCTTCAGAGTTAATGGTTACTTCAGAGAACGGCCCTTAGTGGAGAAGGCAAATAAAATATGGTCCCAAGAACTATATGTGGGACGACCCGTCACGTTTTGCAATGCTTAGGCAATTAATATCCGACGCAGTAAAGCGATTAGAGTCTCCTCTTAGGCCTTCATGAATTCTCAAGCTTTATTAACACATCCAACTGGTTATACTATCAAGTGAACTGACAGGATCGAATTAAATAGAGAAAAAAACTAACAAAATTCTTT
>NW_016223322.1:0-1431 GCF_001687245.7 Rhagoletis zephyria
ATACCATGACAAAATGAGACTGTATTGGTGTGCCCATCTATGTTTTAAACACTGTTTGACTGTTATTGCGCTAAGGAATCCAGGTTCCTGGGACCATAGAAATGAGTCCAGTGACGGAGGAAAAGTCAAATTGTGTGTTTAAAACTTTTAAAAAGGTTATTGCATATTGGGTTCGCCTAAAAAAAAGACAACAAATTTTAGATTTTACGTTTGAAAAATTACCTTTACCTCAAAATTGACGTTCAAAGGTAACATTTTTTTTTTCACCCAAAAACAGCATGCATTGCACATAAATGGATTCCTTGACGCAGGAATAGCATTCAATATATAATAATATATGTGTTTGAAACTTAAAAAAATTTATTCCATACTGGTTTAATATCAAAAAAAAAATATGTATATAAAAAATTTAAAACCTATTATTATAATTTTAAAGCTCAAGTTAATTATTTTATAAAGCAAGTCTATTTTCCTCAATTCTTCATTTCAAAAGTTTTAAAACACCCCTAATTTTTTTCGCTATGTCATGTTATTTGCTAAAATCACACACTGTGCGGCGTCTTTACTGCAATCAACTTTGATACAAAAATAAAAGATATTTTTAGGTGCGACATGCATATGTATGTTTATGTATTTGTACAACCGTTTCTAAACAGATGCAAACTTAACAAATTGTCCACGCGCATCACTCGTTTGTTTTTATACATTTGCCTCTCAATTTTTTTTTGTTTTGATTTGCTTATGCTTGTGAATATGCATGAAGTGCAAGTGAAAACTCACAGACATGCTGAATTTTCTTGTGATACGTTTTACTTATTTAGTACAGATTTGTCGCAAACGATTGATAGGCGTGTGTGTTTGGTGGGGTGGCACAACAACAATAATTAACTACTTCGTTTTGACGTATTAAAAATGCATATTTTTATGTATTCTAATTAATTGTTTATACGCGCATCTATGTATGTACATACATATACTAGTCTAACTGTAAATGTGTAAAAACCTTGACCTTCAGACCATTTGAAAAGTTCAACAAAAATTTTTGCTGATAACACTTCGCAATTCACGAAAATTAATCGCATTTCGGAAATTGCATTCGTTTGTATGTTAACGGTATCACGGCTGTACGTACGTCCTTTTGAAAAGTACTAAATATGTATCAATATACATACTACATAATATAATATAATTTTAAACAACCAGTGCATGTACAATATATGCAATGTTACGATTTGAATGATCAACGAGTTTTAGTTATGCGCCAGAGCTGCTGCAGCTAATTACATCCTACGGGCTACACTCGTACGTACGGTATCGAGAGTAGAAATATTTCGATCAGCGCGTTCTACGCGAGTTGGAGAAAAAAGTAAAAAAATCAAATAGCCGACACTGAAGTGCATATAACTGTAATCAGCGATCAAAAAAAAAAAA
>NW_016223323.1:0-1431 GCF_001687245.7 Rhagoletis zephyria
AAATTAATATACCCTTGTGCACAAGTGCGCTCGGGTATAAAAATTTCCAACGGAATCATGAGATTTTTTATGCTGTTTTTTTAACTTTTTTCAAAGATTAATTTAAGAAAAACTTAAATAACTGGACCAGAACTGTACCGAATTAGACAAATGAGCTATCAGTGGAAAAGTATTTTCTCACCGTTTTAATTTTTTTGNACATCTTAATTAATAATATTTGTCCGAAATATTTTGGTGCAAGTCTTAGAATATAATAGATTTTATAATTCCCATGGAAAAACAGTACCGATTTTTTTTTTTTATGGGGAGAAATGGAGTCTAATATACATACACATGTATATACATATAATATGATTGAAGTAGTAGGATTGATTGCCTTACTTCTTCTCGCAATTTTAACAAAGCATGTACATAAATAAGTATGTATGTAAATAAGTTTATTTTCTTCTTTATATATTAGCTCATACATTTTCCAACGGCAACACTGCCAAACGGAAGCGACTTAAATTGCGATATGTGTGATATGATATATTATCCGTTATGTTAAAAGGCAACTGTGCGCAATTGTGTAATAAGACGGAACTTACGTGGTGAAAGATAATTAAAAATGATTTTCATTATGAGGCAAATTTAAACCAAAGCAAACCACACTCATGTAACTGTACATTTATAAACAAAAATACATATTTACAAAAGTAGCTACATACTTCGGTACATAAGTAATTATATGCAATACATAACATGTACGCAATACTTAAATATGTAAATATATATATATATATGAAAGTGGCAAAGTACGGAGTTAATGGTAGCATATATGTAGACCGAAGTAAAGAAAATAATTAACAATTTGCGGTTTTCGACATCCACGTGTAGTATTTAGTGCCTATAACTTTCCTGCAACCATTTTTATTTTCATGAAAATGTTAAACCTCTTAGTTTTATTTATGAACTGATTACTAATTTGTGTAACTAAGAGTTCTTATCGTCGTCGTCATTGAAAAATTTCAGTTCTTACATAGTTCAGCAAAATTAGACCGCAAGCCTTAAGATCTCTTTGAGAGGACAAAAGTTACATCAAACGAAAGCTTCCCTTATAAATATATTAACATAAAGCAAGTAAAGAAGTATAAGTTCAGGCGAAACCAAACCTTAGACCTGTACCAGGCGCACGTATTAAATATCACTTTTTCACTTAGCTATAAACCGCCTTTGCATGACAAGCAGGGGAGTTTTCCCGATTTCAAATATTTTCGATAAAATGCTCAGTTGTTTTTTGTTGAGCGATTGTTGTAATTGGAGTAAATCAGCGTCATTAGTTATTGACAAATTGGAGTTTTCTTATTTCTGAAATTTACCGTTATGTGGGAAGTGGGCGTAACTTTAGTTAGTTTGCAGTTTTACGTATATTCGGTTTTTTCTTTTTTTTTT
>NW_016223324.1:0-1431 GCF_001687245.7 Rhagoletis zephyria
CAGTTCTAAATTCGTCACTTTAGATATAGATTTCTAATGAAAAAAGAGATATAAAATAGTTTTTTTAAGAGTTCCACATTTCGCTGATTTTGAACTGGTGCGGATCTACTTACTATCGGACTGGTTCGTTTTTGGCGATAAAGATCTTGTACGGAACTAGAAATTTTATTCACCAGTCCGCGGTTTCCCTGCAGGGGTTATATAGAAGCAAGTATGTATGTGTAACTAGCGCGCAGGAAAACTGTAATCACCCATCAAGCATTAAAAGCTTACAACGCCCCATCAACAATTTAAGCTGCAAGCGATCCCTACTCTTTAAGCGTGTTGCGGCAGCTATGGTAGATATTTAATAGAACGCAACACATAACGCGATATTTTTTTTTTTTTTTAATCAAAAACTTCCACAATTACCTACACACATACGCAAGCGGCGCCATGCAACCGCACTCAGTTGAGGAAATATTTAAACAATCGACTAACAGCGTGCGCAGAAAACCAATGAAGCTTACTTCCATATCTATACACTGTCTGTGGACATCCTCCGGCGTGTATATATGGGACCACTCTGCTCAGCTCGCAAGTCAAAGCTACCCTCCATATGCGTCGTACTCATCTAGTTAGATATAGGGATGTAAAAAACATCGATGTATCGAGAACATCGATGGTCGTGGCTTCAAACTTCGATGTTCATCGATGTTTTTACGATGTTTTGAAAAACATCCAAGAGGTTTTTTACTAATTTTTAACCATTTCATTTTGTACACGCTTTAAAATTTTGAGCGGACATTTGATAAATAAATACATACTTTCCTGGAATCATGCAAAAGTATGTTCCTTTAATAAATTCGTAAATTTCAATTAATAAATGTTCATATATAAGTAAGAAATAGTTTAATTGCTTCAAAACTAGTAAAATTGCAAACTTCGTATCGACTCGCCAACGAGCTCGCCATCGGATGAAAAGTATTAAACTAAAATTTTAATACATTTACATTAAAATTACACCTCGTTTCAAAACCACCACAAGTTTTTTCGTATTTAATTTGAGATTTTTTTTATAAAAGTTTAGCTCATTCTTTAACTTAAACAATATAAATCCAATTTAAAACCGTGTGCAATATTCAAAAAAAATCAGCAAGCTTTCCTAAAAACAGCGGTAAAAACATCAATGTTTTAATTCGATGTAATTTTTTGAAACAGCGATAGTCTCATTATGATTTACAACTCTAGTTAGATATGCAAATGTATGTATGTATGTGCACATTCTGAAGCAGAATTTCTGATTCGTTTTAATTGGATTTATTATGCCCATTCGTTGGTTTTTGGCGCTTTTGATGCGGCCCCGCTTTTTCTTTGTTTCTAAACTTTTTTTTTTGCTTTTATTTTTCATGCGAACCATAAAAGCCCGTTCGCCATTTCCGCCCAGAGGTG
>NW_016223325.1:0-1431 GCF_001687245.7 Rhagoletis zephyria
AAAATTCAATTGGCTACAAAACTGCAATATAGATTTGGCAAAAAAAAAAACATTTGTATTGCAAAAAACTCTGCATACGCTTTATTGGGCTAATATACATAAATACTAATTAAATATGTAAAATACACTTTTCATAACATCGGTTAATTCTTAAGTAAAAAATAAAATTGTGTCTCTTTTGTAATAAAAAAAAAGCTTTAAAAAAAGTAAACATTTTCCTAGGAAGGGCCAAGAATTTACGAAGTTCCTGTTGAATGCTCATATTGTTGCCTTTATAGAGAAAATTTGTATATCTCAAATTCTTGTATTTTTAAAAGAATTTAGGGAGATAGCTTTCGGACAAACTGGATATTGAAACCGTTATAAAAGATGCATATTTTAAAAATTACTTGCAATAATTTGTAATTTCGGTGTTGGCCAGATCGCAATGTTTTCTTTCTTTATAAAAATTACACTGCAAAGAGAATTTCAAGTTTTTAAATGACACAAAAAATCGCCGAAATACGTTAACTTAATTTTGGTTTTCGGATTACCGTCATTTTCGCAAGTCATTTTTATTTTAAGTTTGCATTGTGAATTTGGAGCAAATTTAAATTCAAATTCACACGTTTCAAATTGTGGTATCACAAAGGACAATCTTACATTGTCTAAGTGAGCTCCGGTTACATGGGGCTGCCACCTTAGCTAACCTAACCTTGCATTGTGAATGCAAACTTTAAGAGGGGAAAAATATATAAATAAATTTTTTTTTTATTCTTTAGATCTGTGTTATATCCTATTTCCACCAAAGGCCCAACTGCAGTTAAGAGCTCAGATAAGTTCCAAGAATTCTAACATAGGGTGATCGGTAAGGTTTATTTCTTAAATTTTGCTTTTTTCCTTTTGTTTGCTTCTACTTGATAGGTGGAATTACCCCCCTCCATTTGTAATATCCATTTTCCCAATAGGTTTAAACTGCAGTTAAGGCTTGGTAGAAATCAACTATTAAAGCCTGTTCTTTTACAAAAACATCAAGCTACCAACGAAAAAAATTTATCGATAAATAACGGTGTAAGAAAATGCGTAATAATTTCCACTAACTTAGCGTATGAGTACCATTCCTTCCTAGTCATACTTCCTAAAAATTATTATTCATTTTTATTTGATTTTTATTTATTTTTAATTTTTTCCCGCTGTTAAAGTTTGCACTTTTTCATTCAATGCAAATTTAAAATGAAAATATCTTGCGAAAGTGACCTTATCTAGAAAAACGGTATACAGGGCCGTAACCTACGAGCCAAAATTAAGTCAACGTGTTTCGAGTATTATATATGTAAATCGGTTAACGTAGTCCAAAGTTATGCGGTAAATACTTAAAAAATATTACGACCAATTGATAATTAACACAGTTCAAGTTTTAGTGGCTATAGCTTTTAAAAGCGAGCTAACTTT
>NW_016223326.1:0-1431 GCF_001687245.7 Rhagoletis zephyria
TTGACAACTAATGCGTATATCTTCATTGTCTTGACAGCATTGTCCAATGGTTGGAAAATTCGATTAATAGGGCGTTAGATAGTGAAGTTGGGTGCAGACACCGGCGAAACTGTCATTTCCGTGTTAAACACAAACAAACCTATGCTTATTGTTGGTATTTTTTTCTGCATGTGACGTAGCGTCGACGCTTTTGTTTAGGTATGGCACTTCGGCGTTAACGCTAGGCGTCAGAAACCGCTCCGCCCAACGCTTTCGTTTAGGTATGACAGTTACTGGCGAATTTATATTTTTCCGCGGTCCATCTGAATGTGAGAATGATGGATGTGTTCGTTGTATTATGATTTCGCCTTGATTTCAACAAACACATCATTTTGACATTCAGAGGGACCGCGGCGAAAATCTAAGTTCGCCAGTAACACCACTTTGTATAAATTCGCCTTGGTGGTGTTACTGGCAAATTTAGATTCTCGTCGCGGTCCCACTGAATGTCAAAATGATGTGTTTGTTGTAAACAAGGCGGAGTCACCTAAACGAAAGCGGTGGGCGGAGCGGTTTCTGACGCCTAGCGTTAACGCCGAAGTGCCATACCTAAACAAAAGCGTCGACGCTACGTCATATGCAGAAAAAAATACCAACAGTAAGCATAGGTTTGTTTGTGTTTAACACGAAAATGACAGTTTCGCCGGTGTCTGCACCCAACTTCACTATCTAACGCCTTAAAATCGAATTTTCCAACNATGAAGATATACGTATTAGTTGTCAAAATTGTTCCAGTGGAAAAGTATGAATGTATTAGTGAAAAAGTGTGCATGTATTGCTATTATCATGACAGTATTGTCCGGTGTGAACCCTAATGGCGCGTTTACGTTGGACGCTTTACGTTTACATTGGACGTTGTCAAAAACGCATGCACGGAAAAGTATGCATGTACTTATTAGTGAAAAAGTGTGCATGTATTGCTATTGTCATGACGGTATCGTCCGGTGTAAACCCTAAAGCCCTGTATGCAGTTCTCAAGAAAACGGTCAAGAAAAAATTGCCATTATTTCGCGTGTTTGTCCAAGGAATTTTGTCATTTTTGATACTTCACAGCCTATTGCCTCACTCTTTCCTCAAGAAATAATGGAACGGGCATATATTTCTGTTGCAAACCTGGGTTGCCTTGTGCTCTTTTTTCACAAAAAACTTTAGAAAACCGTAGTAGAAAGCGTAGTAAATTTCTTAAGAACTGCGTACTGCCTTAAGGAAATTTGACTCAAGAAAATTTCTTAGCCATTTCTTGTACGTCATTTTATACGGAGTTTTTGCTTTTCTTGAGAGCTGCATACAGGCCTTAAGTAAGTTAGACAATGCTGTCAAGACAATCAAGATATACGTATTATGCAGCGTTTTTGCTGCATTTAGAATGCAACATTTAGCACTTTCGAACAT
>NW_016223327.1:0-1431 GCF_001687245.7 Rhagoletis zephyria
AGTGTGGGGGATTGTAATTATGTCAGACTGCTGCACACTGAATGCTATTAGAGCCAAAAAATATAGTAATACTGAGCTAAGTACCTGGGCATGAAGTACAGTGAACTGATAGGCCACCTAACAAAACACAGAGCTTCTACAGTATTCCATAGTCTCTTTTGTGTGCTAACCAAGGCATATTTAAGAGAGGCTAAAAGCCATCGGGTAGACGTAAAATGCAATCGGCACTGGTTTATTGAATATCCAGTGGAGAAGCGAGCTAGATGTTTTTCCCCTACAACTAAAGATGCTTCAATAGGAGACTTCATATCTAAGCTAAGGACTTCCGAACAAAAAGCTTTTTAAAGTGTTGGGCTACAGAAAAAAACTTAACGCAAAGGATAAAGCGCCACGCATAATAACCCACATTAGTGGATAAAAACGAGACAAAGGATATTTGAGTTATAAAAATTTTAAAAAGTAGGAAACTATTTCACTTAAGATATATGAGCACACATATTGATCCACTTTTTTCTTCACCAGAAAAGAATTGCGAGTCCCAATCGGTACAGAATCTATATATAAATACGCTGTTCATTTGGCGATCCTACCGAACGGATTTCAAAACCAAGAACATCATCGAAAGGTATTTTTCTGTAGATGACGAGAGTTTTTATGGTTTCAAAATTGGTTAAAAATTATGGCCAAAACTGTCGTTTGAAAATTTCCATATTTGTGCATAGTTGTTGTTGCAAAGACATCGACGACAATCGAAGTTTTTCGAATTTTCAAAATATATCGAGTTATCAAAATTTCAAGGTTAAGTGAATTTACTGGATCATCACTGCTTATCGAAACTTATCGTGCTACCAGAGCGTAACGAATCATCGAAATTCGTCGATAGCTTTCAAAAAATATGGAGCTATCAAACTTAACGAAGTTATCGAAATTTATAAAGGTTCCGATAGTATATTGAGTTATCGATTTACATCGAGATATATCGAAATGGCATAGCTGTCGAATTTTAATGAAATTAGTCGAGATGTCGTATTTGGTTGAGTCATCCGATTTTGTTGAGTTGTCGGATTTAAACGTTTTTTAAATTCAATGAGTTATCGAAATTTATCGACAAACTGAAATGCATCGGGTCAAGTCCAAGTTCTGCCAAAGTCCTCCAAAGACCATCAAAGATATAAAACATTGTAGTCATTGTAGTTTTAGTTCCAAAGCAAGAGATTTTCCGGTAAGTAATTATGTGCATTATAAGTTAAACGACGTGCTAAGTTAGAACACCTCTCCAAGATCTCAAAAACACTTGAAAAACGGTCAAATTTCGACAGTAACTGGCACTCCTAGTACCTAATTCGAAATTTTTAAAAAGCGTAGACTTCAATTTTAAGCACCAGCAATAAGAAACTTTAATCTTCTAATAAATAGTTGCCAACAATCCAA
>NW_016223328.1:0-1431 GCF_001687245.7 Rhagoletis zephyria
TAGTTTGCCTGCTTGCTCATATGTGAAAAGATTAGCTTGACTACTTCCTCATATGTAAAAGATAGCTTGCACGAAAAAACAATAGATGACACTGCAATCAAAAATTATACAGATGTGTTAGTAACACCATAAAATTTGATTTCTATTCTAACTTATTCAGTGTTTTGCGAAAACAATAATAATTGCTTGTGGGGGGCTGTAGGTGTGTATTTGATATTGTATTTATGCTTTTGCTTGTTTGTATTGCGGTGGTTGCTAGCGCAAATGACACTGTTTACACTATGTATGTATATACATATGCCCAGCAAGAAAAAGTTACTTTCATAAAAAAGTAACTTTAATCAATCACTTTAGTATCTATTGCAAAATTGTATACTGACAAAACTAAAAAGTATAAAAAAAAACTTTTTAATATACAACGCTTTTATAAATGGACTAAAAAGTTGAAAAAAATATTTCTCAGTCCCACAGAATTGGTTTTGATAACTTTTGATTTTGAAATTTTGGCAAAAGTCATTATAAACAATTAATGACATTGAAAATGAAAGGCTTGGGGCGCATGTAATACACTTGAATTGATATGAAAAGTAACATATGTACATATATATGTGGGCATTTGAATAACGACCGCTCAAAATCGATCTCAAGTTTGTACTTTCTCTGTTGAATGTTATGGTAATAGTCAAATTGTCAATGAAATCGAATGCTTTGTACTGCATGCGCTCCACGTTTCTCGTTTTCAATGTCACTAATAGTTTATAATGAATAATAATATAATAATACTTACNGCGGAGGGACCTACAGTTTTACGCCGACTCCGAAGGGCGATTGTATTTTTATGAGAAGCTGTTTTTCATGGCAGAAATACACTCGGAGGTTTGCCATTGCCTGCCGAGGGACGGCCGCTGTTAAGAAAAAACCTTTTCTATATTTTTTGCGACGTTACTTTGAATTTTATATTATGACTTTTACTAAAATTTCAAAGTCAAAAGTTATAAAAACAAATTCTGTGGGAATGAGAAATATTATTTTCTACTTTTTAGTCCATTTATAAAAGCGTTGCATATTAAAAAGTTTTATTTTATTTTATTTATTTAAAATTATTGTTGCTTTTCCACAATAAGTTTTTCATTAAAAACGGCCTCAAGCTCAATAAAAATTGTTAAGTATAAATGTTATAAGGCCATAAAATAAGAAAAACAAATAATAAAGTAATAAACATTAAATAGGCTAAGGAAAAATAGCCAAAATTTGCAAAAAATTTGCATCCCACTTTATATTTGTTTCTCTGTATTCTTTCCAAAGAAGGAAAAAATGTGTTTTTTTTCGACTGTCTTCAATTTAATTGTGAAATGTTATTCGCTACACTTAGAAAATAACTAATCGTAATAAAATAGCACGATTTTCGATGTAAGGCAAAACTGACTTGGA
>NW_016223329.1:0-1431 GCF_001687245.7 Rhagoletis zephyria
GGAGTACTTATTGAACGAATTGCGGCAAATACACTTGCGCTGGACTCTACTATACATACATTGATATACTTGGGTTGGCGTATTATAGCATCTACGAGATTTTCTCTGAGTCCGATGATGCGATCGATACCGTTACGTTACTGATCGTTGGTGCTTCGCTACCTGTGCCTCACGAACTTCCACGATGTCCTCTTTTCAGACCTAACTATAATTTATGTCAAAGAATTTCTGAAATGGCACGTTGTGAATAAAGAAGGCCCTGTAAGGCAAAATACCTGAGAACCAGTCGATGAATTTGAGAGGTCTCTTGATGGCAATTCGATCATTAATATCAAAAACGCCTGCGATCTCACTAGTTCACTTAAAAAACGGTGGTTGAAGTCTATCGCTCTGAAAAAAGTCCGAGCCAAAGATACAGACACTTCTTCGAAAAGGCCTTTGATTACACGGATGGATGTCGCTCGCCAACCGTTTGCGGTAAAAATTCTAAAGCATGTGAATGTACGCACATGTACATATGTATGTATGTAGTGGTGTCTAGTGAATGCAGCTGTGTAACGCCATAGTTGCCTGTGGAAACGCAAGGACTATTACTTAATAGACTAACCAACAACAGAAATTACTAGTAAATGATTATGCCGCAAGCACAGTCATAAATGCATTAACACACACATATGCGCACATACGCGCTAAACACCCGTTGATGCAGGGAAATATGATAGTGAAGAAAAGTCAACGGAAACGTGAACTTATGCAATGAAAGTCATGCCAGCGAGCTGGTGCATTACATCTTTCCAGCCAGCTCCCAGTACGGGTTGTGCAACGGCACAGAATTCTGCATCAACTATCACCTGAAGTACTAGGCCAGCAGTAGAAGAGAAACAACATGACAAGTCAGAGCCCAAGACAACAACTGAAGTTCATATTCACAAGTCAGCGCTGAAGTGGCTGCCACAAAATTGAGGTAAAATAAGCAGCAAGCAAGAATATGCATATCATAAGCGACAGTTGTAGCAGCAGTAATAGAGGAAGCGAAGCAAATTGTGGCACAAGTTATATGCGGCTGCAAAGGCTAAAGAGCCAAAGTTGCAGTTGCAAGGAAGAAACTGTCGCTAAGAATTATCACCCAAGTCAAGAAATAGGCAAATGCAAATGAACAAAACTTGCTGCTAAGTACATTAGGCCGTACAAGAAGACAAAAATTTGCCGTACACACCTGGGTCTAAAGTATTTTTGCAAGGCAATTTTCTTCATATCATCGACATTTGTTCCCAAAGTTCGGTGATCTTAAATACCTCTTTCTAAGTAGTATTTACACACCAGATTTTAGTTCTTGTCACTCTAAAGTACGACCGCTGGGTTCGGCCAAAAAAAAATTTTTTTTTTTCAAAATTGCCTTGGAAAAATACTTTAGACTCAGGCGAGTACGTC
>NW_016223330.1:0-1431 GCF_001687245.7 Rhagoletis zephyria
ATTTAAATATTTGCATTTGAAATTTACAGAGACTGCACTGCTGCCTTACTTGCATATGCACATATGAACAAGTATATAATTTCCTGCAAATGTTCGGTGTATGTATTTGCACAAAACGCTATTAGCATTTGTTGTTTGAAAAATTTTGAATTTAAAAATAAATAGACCTCAGCATAGAAAATAATGTACAGAAAAATTTTGGTAGATGCCTTAATCATAGGCGGCATTACCGGCCGGAATAACGTTCACATTTTTTTTTGCTCCCCAAGGTAGACAATAAGCAGCACCAAAATGTTCTGGGCAGTCACATCTCTTTAAACTAAAGTTTGAAACTCTGCACACTAAAAGAAAGTCATAAGCCACTGGGTAGGCAAAAAACTTAAGGAGGTAAGGGTTTGAAATTCTTGAACAAAGGCAAGCTAAGTAGTTTATTTGTCCATCTAAAGAGAAAATGGAATCTAGAGAAATGTAATCTCTGTAGGTACCAAAATTTGGTCGTGATCTCAAAAATTTAAATTGTAAGTTATGATATTTTAATAATATTTGATGAGTTAGAATTCGACATTCACATCAGATAAGAATTAAAACTGAGTTCGTGTAGTAAATACGCGCGATGGAAATGAAACTTAATAGAAAGAAATGTCTGGCAGGAAGAAGTTTGCAATATACTTTCTAATATATCTAGTTGTAATTTTTTTGCACGAGTTTTATTATCCTAGTTTAGAGTAAACTCATTCGTTTACCTATTATTTTAAAAAACAATCTTAAGTCTTAATATCAATCCCAATTCTTAACTTGGTCTTTACTTTTATCTCTATATTTATCTTTAAGTTCCACTATCTTCGTCTCTATCTTCATCTTCATCTTAACCTTAATTTTAATTTTCATTTTCGCTGTAGATGTTTCCGACAGGGTAGGACTATGATGTATTATGAAACGATTTTCTGCCATCCCACATAAGGCAAAAGTGCCGATTTAGGTGGACAAAAATCGGAAATTGCGATGATAATTAATATCTAATAAAAAGGTATGAAGGTTCCTTAATATTTGACTAACTAAGGCGCAGTATTAGTTATGAAGCAACGTTTTGCATTATGTTACCGCAACTTGCCGAATAATGCATATCGTGAGCACGGGCTCCTCAATCAGTCATATCGGTTAGCCCTGTATTAATTATAGTAAGTGTGGACGTAACTTTTAAAAATTCTTTTTATATTAAAGAAAGATTTTTACAAGTTTTTATTTTTTTATTAGTTTACCCATAACAATTTTAAAATTGTAGTTATTTAAAACAGTTCTATGAAATTAAGTAGAAAATAGTTATTCCTTAGATGATAAAAAAAGTACCCGGAGTACCCTCATTTTGTTTTCATAAAAATATTTTTTGAGTCGTTTAGAAAGTAGCGATGTCAGTGGCAAAAATGCGTCGAT
>NW_016223331.1:0-1431 GCF_001687245.7 Rhagoletis zephyria
CAAATTATGCATATCAGTGGAGGATTTGCTGCACCTTCTTCCGTGGCATCGGATTCTTCTTCGACTTCACATTCTTCTTCCATATATTCTAAATCTTCGAATATGTCTTCAAAGGGCTCCATATCAGTTACTATTTTGTTTCTAGAGAAGACCATTCTATCCAAGAAACTCGTAGCGGCTATGAGTCCATTAAGCAGGTCCGTCTCCGCTTTAGCAATTAGATTTGCTCTCATAACGTTTTCCTTTGTTTTTCTTTTTGGTTTCCCTAAGGCACCACCGCTGTTGATAACCAATTCTAATTCCCTACTTTTGCGATACTCCTCCATTTGTAACTGCCCCACAAATTTGAAAAAATTCCCTTGTTTTGGGATTATTTTGGCAAGCACAGCATTATACGATTCTACAGCTGATGTTGTACGGGTCTTATTTCCAAAGACCGAAAGATTTCTTGGACCAATCTATAATATTTCGAATATTTATAATTTTTTAAAACAATTTAATGTAAAACAACTTACTTTTTTTAGCCATTGCTCTTCAAAGTATTTTAAAAAAGATTCAAATTTAAACAAGTGGTCGAAAGTGGCAATTTCTTCTTTGATGATGGAAAAGCAATTAACAATGTGTGTCTCCGGTAATAATGGGAGTGACAATATTTTGTGGTAAGATATAGATGCTTTTCGGTTTTGCCTAATAAATTCCGCCAGATTCTTGTGTTTTGTAGCAATATTTCTTCGTACTGCTTGACAATAGTGAAACCAGCACCCGAATAGCTTAGAATGTTCAAATGTTTTTTTTATAGCACTACGCAATCCAATTTCAAAATCCGCCATAAACACCGCTCCGTCTAATTTTACCACATTAGTATTAATATAGTTAAACACATGTTCGTAACTTTTTTTTGTTTTCTTGTTCATAAGAACAAATATAGCAGGAAACACCTGAGGAAAACAAAACAAATATTTAAAATTTATCAAATTGAATATTATTATCAACATACCGTTTCAAAATATTCAATGTGAATAATTAAAAGCTGTTTGAAGCTACCAATAGGTAAAACAGAAAATGTTGCATCAACCAGTATTTTTCTCTCTACATTTGAAGAAATATTTTCTTTCATTAGATTTATTATTTTGTCAGAACAAAACAAACAATAGGCAAAGTCTTTTGCATCATAGCATATCTTAAAAAATGTTGAGGCATCATCGCCGGTATGTTTTGTATACCCAAATTTTTTCAAAGTTACTTCATCTTGAAATGCTTTGATAACATCAGCTGGTGTTTTAGGAGAAATTAGAAATTGCTTATTTGCTAGTTTTTGGCAATTTCGTTGGATTTTATAAAAATCAATATCTTTTGTTTCCACCGGGTATCTGAAATTAGACATTATGAGGTGATTAATTAAAATAAATAATAAAAATAAGAGTGAACCTA
>NW_016223332.1:0-1431 GCF_001687245.7 Rhagoletis zephyria
TTGTGTTAAAGAGAAAATTGCGATTTTAGTAATTATTCTTAACTGTTGTGTGGGAAATATGTTCGGAAATTGGCGAATGAAACAATAAAAGTAAGTAAGTAAAAGTAAGTAAGTAAAAGTAAAAGTTCACACGCGTATTACATATTTACATTATAAATAAATTCCCTGCACAGCGCAAAAACACCTGCCATTTATTAGCGCTTGTCAACAAATAGAGTAGTGAGTGAATATAAATAAAGACAACCCGCTCACTCACAACAACACGCACGCCTCCGCAAGCGCTCACTCACAGCCAGTGAGTTGAGCGGCTGATAGAGGATTCTTCTGTGCGATACGTCACCTGCAGAGTTGCATTTGCATATGCATTTTCATGAGAGAATAGATGAAATGTGGGTGTGGTTGCCATTGCGACGTTGGGTGGGCATGTGTAGTGCATACAAACATACACTGATATGCAATATATTTGCAATTACCGATCCATTGTATGCAACACACGCTTAATTAACAGCCTATACAAACAGTGGCGGGCAAACAAATAGGGGCGAGACATTTTAACAAGTTTTGGTTAGTTTTCTTTTGTTTATTGTTTTCGTATGAAGGTACACAGCTCACTATCTAATAAAAACCAAGAAAGTACGAATTTCAAACTTCGTAGAAGAAAATAGAGAATAAATACGACAAAGTTTCATCAAAATTTTAAACTTATTATTTAGAACTTCTAGAATAACTTTTGCTATGCATTTTCATAGCCCATTTTGGTACAATAAAGTGCATGTTTGAAGTAGTTAGAACCTACCGTTGATTTTTGGCAATTTTTTTTCTGGCTGTGTCACGCATTTTCTTTCATACAAAATATTGAGCCCTAACCGCCAAAGCGATATAAGCGAAGTTTTTTTTCAGAATTTTCTTTTTGATGCAGAAAAGTTCCTAGAGCTTGTAGATGTATTTCTGCATCAGATATAAGATTTCAAAAAAAATCGCATATATCTTTTAACGGTTAGAAAATGCAAAACATCAATACAAAACAACAATATTTTATTACAATCAGGTGAAACTTAAAAATAACCTTGTAAAAATATCCAGCATTTATTAAAATTTAGCGTCCCTATTTGTTTTTCCGCCAGCGTAAGTATTTATAGAAATTTGAACACATATACATATGTACATGCTGGCATACAAGTTGTGGCTTCATACTGATAGCGCGTTAATTGCTGGTAATGTTGTGCTCGATTGCAATTCTATGTACTTTACCCTTCACAGTCACAGTCAAGCACACACCTCTCTCTACACCCCTTCACTAGACATTCAGCCTACCTGTCTGCCACCCATCCCATACAGCTCAGTGGCAGTGGCTTTGCGGTTGAATTCTTTTCAACATATTTGGTTGCACTACATCCCAAAGCGTGGTCAATAGCCCGCCAGCGGAAATAA
>NW_016223333.1:0-1223 GCF_001687245.7 Rhagoletis zephyria
TAAGACAATCATAACCATCATGCAGAAATCCCGTTTCTTTGTCTTCAAAACGGCGTTAAGATGAAGTCTCTGCGATGAGTACAGCCCGAGATATACCGATTTGAAGAAGTAAATGAATGGTCAGAATCGCGAAAAAACTCGAACTTTGACAGATCATATCACCGAAGAAAAAAATCCTCGAATACGTGTTATGTATCTTATTTCATGTATAGAACCCATAAAAAAATTGGAAGCGAATCGGAGATATGACATCATTTTTTTTACGAAATTCGTCCGACTTGTATATATGTATACATAAGTAAACATGTATATGTTGTGTAAAGATGATCTCTTATTTTTTTAGTTTATACAGTAATTAGCTTTTTAAACTGATATAAAATAAAGACATTTATGTATATTACTTTGCTTAAAAACACAAATTTATTATTATTATTATTACAACGCTTTTATCAACTTGCAATGTTGTGGCTCCAGAAACTTTCAATGTTGTGGATCCAGAAACTTTCAATGTTGTGTGTCCGACACCATAAAACCTTTGCTTTGCAAAGTTCTTATAAAAAAGTCTAGTGCATATGGCGACATCTGTAGTGCATAGGGTAGATAACATCTAGATGTCGCCCCATGTACTACGAACGCTACAGCGGAAATAGAGGACACGCCATTTCTTTAAAAGTTCCCATAAAAAGTCTAGTGCATAGGGCGACATGTGTAGTGCATAGGGCGAGGTAGATGTCATTTATGCACTACGTACTCTACTGCGGAAATTGCCGACACGCTATTTCTTTAAATGAAATTAATNATATAAAAAAACTTTTTAATATACAACGCTTTTATAAATGGACTAAAAAGTAGAAAATAATATTTCTCAGTCCCATAGAATTTGTTTTGATAACTTTTGATTTTGAAATTTTAGCAAAAGTCGTTATAAACAATTTATGAGATTGAAAATGAAAAGCGTGGGCGCATGTTATACAAAGCATTATATATATTTAATTGACAATAGGCAAACTACATAACATAGACCTAAAATTTCTACAGAGAAAGTACAAATTTGAGGTCGATTTAAAGCGGTCTTTATTCATATATCCACATACATATGAACATATATTACCTTTCATATCAATTCAGCTGTTTATTACATGCGCCCCACGCTTTTCATTTTCAATCTCATAAATTGTTTATAACGACTTTTGCTAAAATTTCAAAATCAAAAGTTATCAAAA
>NW_016223333.1:1265-1431 GCF_001687245.7 Rhagoletis zephyria
ATTGTTTATAACGACTTTTGCTAAAATTTCAAAATCAAAAGTTATCAAAAAAAATTCTATGGGACTGAGAAATATTATTTTCTACTTTTTATAAAAACGTTTTATATTAAAAAGTTTTTTTTTATATTATTTATTTTTATATCTAGTATTCGCACTAAAGCAAGAC
>NW_016223335.1:0-169 GCF_001687245.7 Rhagoletis zephyria
AAGAGAGTAGGGGCTGGCGAGCGGTCGCTGGCACACTTTACACTCATTCCGTGTGCAGAGAGCATCGAGGAGAATGCCGCCGCTGACGACAGTCATCGAGCAGAGTCGCTTTCGACTGGCGACTACCACGCCCAGTGCTAGTCGGTAAGGGCTAACGTGGAGAGCCCAC
>NW_016223335.1:305-1431 GCF_001687245.7 Rhagoletis zephyria
TTGATTATGAATACTTTATCTTTCGCTGTACCTTACTGCTTTACTATTTGAGCAATGAGGTTTCCATGTGGCAGACAATGTGAACTTGGCCAGTATGTGCTGGTTAGTGGTGTTTTGGTAACAGGAGAATCAAAACAACTAGCTCCAGTAGGCACCAACTCCGCGCAACGGTTCCAATTGTGCAGTGTGTGTACAGCATCAGCAAATGGGGTGTTCCCTGTATACTGGCAAAAGTGAAAGAAATAGAGAGGTACCTCAATGTAATTACTCTGACTCAGGCTGACATCCAATTCAGTCGCCCCAAATACCACTGTTGCTGATGCTGTTGTTTAGTTTTTGGCATTTTCTACAACTGTTGCCGCTTTTTGCTGGTTGCGGCTCAAATTACGAACCCTTTCTCTCTTTCCACCGCGGCCAAACATTAAGNGGTGTTGTACCGGTTGACACAGAAGAGAAACAGTGTTCCGAGAGCAGCATCGGTACCTCAAAAAAATGAAACGAATGTGTTCGGTGCCCTTGATGGCAGAGTACTCAGTCCTCTTTTTCTTTGAAATGAAGGCAGGAAACAGTGCTCATTAGAAACACCACGACACCCTCTCTCTCCACTGCCATGTCACTACTTATTCTGCTGTTGCTGCTGCCATTTCCCCTAACTGAGAACACACACACACAGCAAGATGAGGGTGAGACTAGCCAGTGCATCAAGGCAAACAAATGAAAGTGCCTGAACAGTGTCGGTCTACGGTTTACTGCAGAGAAAGTGTGTGCATGTGCTGGCACTGCCACTCAAATGGCCCTGAACGGACTTTGCCTGTC
Organism: Rhagoletis zephyria; assembly: GCF_001687245.7. NCBI lineage: Eukaryota > Metazoa > Arthropoda > Insecta > Diptera > Tephritidae > Rhagoletis > Rhagoletis zephyria. The sequence goes on from NW_016223335.1 coordinate 1,122, forward strand.
GCAATGAGGCTAACTCCCTCCCAGCCACCACTGACTAACCGAATTGAGTTCTAGTTTGACTTTCTTTATTTTTTGCCTTCAAATGTGTTCACCTTTCTCACTTTCCTTTTCTGTTTGTCGCCTCTCAACTACTTGTTGCCATTTGAACTGTTGCTCAGTTGGAGTGAAATGATAGTCGGTGTTAGAGTCTGAGGGTCTCTCTCTTTACCTAGCCAGCCTCATTGACTCAAAAACAAGACTTTCATTTCAGTCGAGAGCGCCTACTCCGCGCAGCACAACACAACAAACTCTTTCCCAGTGAACCGTTGAA
>NW_016223336.1:0-1431 GCF_001687245.7 Rhagoletis zephyria
TCTGTTGTAACCGGTATGCAAAATGGATGAAATTTGTTTGAACCAGTTTTTGTTTGCAATTAAAATGCTTCAATAGCTTATTGCCATTTGATTGGAGTGCAATTTATTAGTATTTGATTTGCGATATCCATAGTATTTACCTACTCTTGCTTTGATTACTAATTTCATTATTAATAAGTGTGAAATGGCCACATATATATATGTATATTATTAATTAACCCTTTCTAGATTACATTTAGTAATATACTCATATTAATTTATAGTGAATTATATACGCCTTACCGTATGAAAAGCTAGCCTCTACCCCGACATTACTCTACCAAAATTTCTGCCGTTCACGTAATCTCTTAATAAAATGTCTGTAAAGAAGTTTTTTTACGTCCATTTCGTTTCTACTTTTTTCGTTTTTAATATTAGCCAAGTATTTTTGGATCGATCGGAAAAAAAAAAATTGAAGCAATTGGTTACTGTATGTATTCATGGTGAAACGAATACAGAAGGTGGGGCTGATTGTGATACCTACGGTGACCATATTAACCAACGTAAAATAAAGGACATATTTTTTCAAAATAATTTGGGAATACGTACATACAACTTGTACGATAAAAGTACCTTAGCCATATCGTAATTTAAATCAAATATTTACCAGTTAATTATATTATTTAATTGTACAAGTTCCCCTGCTGTAGCGAAAAATGAAGCCAAATCCTTTTCAAGGACTTCGCCATCCCTTTCTACCAAATTGCGTTTACCATAATTCATACAGCACGACGAAGCCGGCACACAGTGGTTCAAAATTGGAATTTAATGTTCATATTCCACCGGAGCCTTAATTTTTCAACCAATTTTTACTATAACCCAAAAAAAATATTTATTTTGGTGAAAATTTTTTATAACATTTCAAAAATTTGTTTTTGTAGTTTTTTCGTTTTGGGAGAACCATACAATTGTATTCAACTAGTTTTTGTTATGTGACATTTATTAAATGGAACCGGAGAATACATTTTCTTCAAAATTACTACTTTTACTGTATTTTGCACTAAAAAATTTAATATAATCAAATAAAAATTCATACATCAGGCTCAACTGGTCTCTTGCAAATATTGTAATCTTTCATAAAAAAAAATAAAAATTAATCAAATTAAGTGAAAAATGAAGACTCCGGTGAATAACGAACACTAAATGCCAGTTTTGAACCACTGTGCAGCAGAGGGTTTATTGTTTTCTTTCAGTGGAACTGAAAACTCAGCGCGCAAAATGATCCTCCTTTATAGATTGTACAAAGATTACTGATTAAATATAAACCTTTAAGTGGAGGCGAACACTGGCGAAGGTTTTCATTATATTTTGTAAGGGACATTTTTAGTTTTCATATTCTGTGATTAACAATTTATTTATTTTATTTATTTATGAAGAATGCAGAGCTGATTT
>NW_016223337.1:0-1431 GCF_001687245.7 Rhagoletis zephyria
CTATATATGCTGCTTTGCGAAAATTTCGTTACATTTTCGAAGCACGGCACTTGACGATCTTCACAGATCATAAGCCTTTACTTCACGCTTTCGCCCAGGACCCCGATAGAGCGACACTATGGCAATTCCATCGACTGGATTTTATCGGCCAGTTTTCGACTGATATCCAGCACGTATCTGGCAAAGATAACGTCGTCGCAGATGCTCTTTCTCGCATTGAGGAGATCTCCGCAGCAGTCTCTGTGAATGAGCTTGCCGAAGCTCAAGCTGGCGACGAGGAGCTGCAGCAACGTATACAGGAGCAACAACACGATTCCCTAACCCTACGTTCCGTAAATATTCCAGGTTGTGACAAGCCAATCTATTGTGACATATCCGGCAATCTGATTCGCCCTTTTGTACCAGCACTACTGAGAAAAAGAATTTTCGACGCCCTACATAGCATTAGTCACCCCGGAGCACGAGCATCTACAAAGCTGGTGACGCAACGCTACGTCTGGCCCAATATCAAGCGAGACTGTCGCCTGTGGGCCCGAACATGCATAGCCTGTCAACGAAACAAGGTAACTCGTCATGTCTCATCCCCCATTCAAAATTTTCCAGGACGAACGAGGCGCTTTGAGCATATCCACGTGGACATCACCGGGCCATATGTCCCGTCCAAAGGATATCGTAACTACCTTACGATCATTGACCGCTTCACCAGGTTTCCAGAGGCGTTCCCCATCGAGAACACTGGAGCCGAATGTGTCGCCCGTACTCTTTTTTCTGGATGGATATACCGCTATGGAGTTCCGCTCCGAATTACGACCGACCAGGGGACACAGTTCGAGAGTCAGCTCTTTAACGCTCTCGCTCGCCTTCTTGGCAGCAAACACATACATACCACTACATTCCATCCAAAGTCGAATGGAATGGTGGAACGCCTACACCGTCACCTGAAAGAAGCAATTCGCTGTCATGAAAACAACTCGTGGGTGGAAATGCTACCTATTGTGCTTCTAGGAATTCGCGCCGCCTGGAAGAAAGATCTTGGCGCGACTCCTGCTGATCTCGTTTATCGAGAGCCGCTTCGCCTACCGGGGGAATTCCTCGCTCCTTCACCGCGACGAGGGCTACCACCTTCCAATATTGCAGAACGCCTTAGAAATCACTTCGCCGATCTCGCTCCTCAACCCGTCGGCCGACATGGCCAGAGGAAGACGTTCATCTTTAAGGAGTTAGCTAGCTGCTCACACGTTTTCGTTCGCCGCGACGTCCCGCATTACGCCTTCACTTCGCCATATGAGGGACCTCACGGAGTTATATCAAGGCATAATAANTCCCGCATTACGCCTTCACTTCGCCATATGAGGGACCTCACGGAGTTATATCAAGGCATAATAAGCATTTTGTTGTAGAGATCAGAGGCGAAAACACGGTGATTTCTAT
>NW_016223338.1:0-1431 GCF_001687245.7 Rhagoletis zephyria
TTTACCGATATAACTTTCCCCGGTAGTTTGAACCCTTCCTGATCACTGAACCCTACCATTTGTCTCACAGTGATATCGTCGTTTGAAGTACAAAACCGCGTATCGTCATTCTGCAAAACCGCGTTACTGACATTTGCTGCCGAAAATTGNAGGAACTATAATTAAGGAGTTAGAATCATAAAGGTCTAAGTGAATTTTTTTGAAAATGTAAGATATACCCATATTTGTATAGTTAAATATAATGTTTATTTAGCAACAAGGAGTAACGATTATTTGAATTAGTTAATTAACCTGCATTCATTTAGGCAATAATCATTTCAAATGCATTTACCCAGAATTTACAATAAGTAATCAAGTTTAACCTTAATTATATCTAAAAACTGTCAGATCTACTTAGATCCTTTTGATTCTAACCCCTTCAATTATGAGTTTCCTGTAGAGACGGGCGATCTCGTCACTTTTGAGGAACAACGTTAGCTGTGACTGTACCTTGCAATTACAGTGATTTTCATCCGTGACTGTGACAGAAACAGTGACAAAAGAGTTGTAAAATAGGAATTTTTTACCGAGTGAACTAAGGGCATTATTTATATATCAAAAAACATTGATCAGATTTTAGTCTGGTCGCAGTTTCTCGATATGTAATTGCGACTGCTACTTTATCACAATCACTGTTCGTAGCAGCGACTGTGACTGTCACTGTTATTGTGGAAGGCGCAATCCTACGACAAAAACATCATTGCGACTGTTCCTTTGTCACAGTCCGTCACGGTGACTTTTTGGAAGTTGTCACAACAGTTACCCGTGACTTTTGAGCAACCGTGACAAAGTCACAGGTACGCAAATATCTGCCACCTCTAGTTTCCTGAGGATGAGTGCTCGTTTAATCCTAATACTCAGGATGAGCATACTTTTAAAATACATCATCCTCTCAGTATGATGGAAGAATAAATCGACAGCAACGAACACCTGGGTTCTTTAAGGCTCAGAAAGACTTAATACAAAATTTGAGCGCCAAATATTTTTAATTTATCTCTTAGCTACACCCTGTGCTAAAAATTAAATCCCTGTGTAAAAAAAACACTACAGCAAAACAAAATCAAAAAATGTAATACTTAATACCAATGACGCGCTTTTATAATTTTACTAAACTGCTGAGTGGCGAAAGAAGAAAGGGCAAATGAAAACTGCAACAAGTATGTGGTGAAAGTTGTGTCTTTAGCGGTGGACAAAATGGAAAAATTAAAATAAAAACTTTGTGTTGGTGACCGTTCAGGGTTGCAATTTTAATGGCAGTAGCTAGTTAATTACGTCCTTCGTGCTCAGAGCTGCATAAGTTGGCGCTTCAAAGTTTTAATAGGATTTAAAGAAAACGATACTTGAATGGATGGGGTTGAAGTATCGAATTTCTTGCGCAACTTAGTATGATGA
>NW_016223339.1:0-1431 GCF_001687245.7 Rhagoletis zephyria
CAGGTGAAGGAGATGCTGCTTTCACCAAAAGAGGCTACCGCTTCTGCTGCTGTACCTTGGCCTCTAGTGGATCCCATGGACATTGAGATGGTGTTGCCAGCAGTCGATGTTCTGGCCTCAGTCCCTTCTCAAGTGGTGCCAAAGGTGACCACTTCAAACTACTCGATTGGCAAGCAAGGCAAAAAGAAGAAGGGCAAAGGCAAAAAGCCATTGGTCATTGAAGAGAAGCACCCATGCAGCGACAGCGATGACGACGAAGCTGATGTCATCGCTAACAGCGACATTGTGCTGCCCGGCACCTCTGAACTGCTTCCACTGGGCGCAGCCATGGCAGAGCACCAGGTGACAATGGTCGACGCCTTCGGCGAAGGCAGCAGCTCGATGATGCCCACCTTCTATGAACTAAAACCAGTCGCATTCGACAACTACACCAGCAGCAACTTTATCGGTGGGCAGAGCAGCGGACAGCTCGGCGACAATGGCATCGGCACTAATGCCGAATTAAAGGCAGCTTTGGCCATAGGAGCCGATGATGGTGGTCAGAGTGTAGCCGTCAGAGTCGACCCTCCCAGCAGCGTCTCTATCACCAACAAACTAGCGCTCAACAGTGGTGTAGTGGTGGGAAAAGGTGGCACACTAAACTACCGCTGCAAATGGCCAAAGTGCACTTTCACTACGATCTACCGTCAAAACTGTAACAAGCATATTCGCATACGCCACTTTGAACATCAGAAGACTAATGTAAAAGGAGAAGGTCCATGCAAATTCGTCGAGAGCTTTTACAAGTGAACTTTTCACCTTCAGTTCAGCATTTTGTCTTTTACTTTTTACTTTATATTTGCAATAAACTTAACTTTTGCTTCGTTTTCTTTTTTGCCTAAAAACTCAAAAACTCAAACCCTCAAAAACTCAAAAACCTCAAAAACTCAAAACCTCAAAAACTCAGACCCTCAAAAACTCAAAAACTCAAAACCTCAAAAACTCAAAAACTCAAAAACTCAAACCCTCAAAAACTCAAACCCTCAAAAACTCAAAAACTCAAAAACTCAAACCTCAAAAACTCAAAAACTCAAACCCTCAAAAACTCTCACACTTTCACTTGAGCCTTTTTTGGCGGCATTTCACTATGAGCACATTGGGCGTAATTAGTACTTCCTTGTAATTTTTAGTGTTTTTCCTTTTAGGTGTGTGTGTGTGAGTGTGTGTTTGTACAAGAGTAAAGTGGTAGTGGTAGTAAAGTTGTACAGAGTAGAAAAGAGAGAGAGAGAGGAGAGTGAAAGAGTGAAAGAGTAGTGGCGTCCAGCGGGAGAAAGGATTCCAAGAAGAGGAAGAAGAAGAAGAAGAAGAACAGATTAAAGAAAGAAATTGTGGAGAGTCGTATCAGGTCTCGGAGGCTGATTTTCTGTACATTGCGACTGGACAGTGCTGCTC
>NW_016223340.1:0-1431 GCF_001687245.7 Rhagoletis zephyria
AGGGCTTAAGAAAAAACTTAAAATTTTTATCATTCCATCCATTAGCTCTTGCTTGATATTGGGTGTGGATTTTTGGAAGGAATTCGACCTGGCTCCGGGACTCATTTCCTCCATTTCGGTATATAAATCCCTGCCAGTGTGTAGTCAGGCTACTGTTAAAAGTAATTTCGACTCCAAGCAGTTACCAAAAGATATTAACTTTCCATTATCTGCAATACAAAAACAGCAACTTGAAGCTATAAAGTCTTTTTTTCCGAATTTTGAGATGCAAGGGCTAGGTCGCACTTCCTTCATCCGGCATAGTATTGAGGTAGGAGACGCCAGACCAATCAAGCAAAGATTTTATCCTGTGAGCCCAAACGTAGAAACCTTGATGTTCCAGGAAATTGACAGAATGCTTGAATTGGGTGTCATTGAACGGTCTACAAGTCCTTGGAGTTCTCCCATGAGACTCGTTATTAAGCCGGGGAAGGTGCGTCTTTGTCTTGACGCGCGAAAATTAAATGAGGTTACAAAAAAGGATGCTTATCCTTTGCCCAACATAGAAGGTATTTTTGCCCGACTACCTAAGGCGTATATAATAACGAAGCTGGACCTGAAAGACGCCTATTGGCAGATTGAATTGGACGAAAAATCGAAACCATTGACTGCATTTACGATACCGGGTCGGCCCTTGTACCAGTTTGTCGTCATGCCATTCGGCCTCTGCAATGCGCCGTCGACCATGTGCAGATTAATGGACGAAATTATTCCCCCAGAGCTCCGTCATTGTGTGTTCGGTTATCTAGACGACCTGTGCATAGTATCTGATACGTTTGAATCCCATTTGGCCGTATTAATAAGACTTGCGGAACAATTCAAAAAAGCAAATTTGACCTTAAACATTAGTAAGAGTCAGTTTTGTGTAACGGAAGTTAATTATCTAGGGTATGTTATCGGAAAAGGGGGAATAGCCACTGATCCTTCAAAAACTGAATCCATTTTGTCTTGGCCAGTTCCACGCAATTTAAAGCAGGTGCGTGGTTTCTTAGGAATATGTGGTTGGTACAGAAGATTTATAGAAAATTTTNTGAATCCATTTTGTCTTGGCCAGTTCCACGCAATTTAAAGCAGGTGCGTGGTTTCTTAGGAATATGTGGTTGGTACAGAAGATTTATAGAAAATTTTGCCGAAGTCACTTTTCCAATTACTGAAGTCCTCTCCACCAAGAAAAAGTTTGTATGGACAGATGAGGCTCAAATAGCGTTTGAGAAACTGAAATCGTTACTTATTTCTGCTCCGATTTTGCAAAACCCGGACTTTTCAAAAAAATTCTATCTACATTGCGATGCTAGTGATTATGGAATTGGAGCCGTTTTGGTTCAATTGTCAGAGGAAGGTGATGAGAAACCCGTTGCGTATATGTCAAAAAAACTGAATACCGCGCAAAGA
>NW_016223341.1:0-1431 GCF_001687245.7 Rhagoletis zephyria
AATGCGAAAAAATCAATTCAGTGAGTTTAATATAACAGCAGGTACATACGTACGTATGTATACATATTTATATGCAGAAGCGCCATGATAGGTAATTCTAGTTTTTAAGGAATTTAAGCTTTTAGGTTTTAATTGGAAGAGATTTGAACATATTTAGCATGAACAAATAGATATTAAGTAGCATCGCATATTTTACACACATACCTACCTATGTAAGTGTATAATATTTTCGTAAAATAATTACAAAAAAAGCTTTTTTTTCGGCCAAAAAACAAAATTTTTCAAATTACATACCTTGAAAAAATACTTTAACATATGGTTAGGTTAGGTTAGAAAGGCGTACATGAATGAATTCTACTTCCACTCGGTGGCAAGTTTGCCCATTCTGAGTGCCCGTAGAAGTCACAGCCCTAGGTATTCTCCAGAGTATCATTAGAGCGTCTGAAAACCCATATACTTTCCCGAATTAAATTATAGAAATCGTACATATATTTTGACTTCAGCTATCTCCATTAAGCTGTTGAAAAATCGTCATCCCAAATGCTTGAGTCGCCTTAGCTGGAGAACTGAGCACTGGTAAATCGATTCATTCTCTTGTTGGTATACGCCATCGTTGGAGCATACCCTCTGTACTCTTCTGATTAAATTCTAACAAATTCATTACGAAACGATCCAAGCCTAGTGATTAGATTTCTATTTATTTTGATGTAAGAGGTACCCCTCCACTTTTTAGATATGAAAAATCGTGAATCAATGAATGTATAAATTAAGGAATAGATAGAAGATAGGTGGAAAGTAGACAGAAAATGAATGTACAAACTAAGATAGAAATTAATAATTTTAATTAACCATCTTTTTTTATCAAATTTAATTTTGAAAAATATTTTTATTTCTTATTGCTTTATTTTCATTTTTCTTTTCCTTTTTTTTAAATTATTCTTCTTTTATTTATAAGTTTTTATTGTTTTATAAAGAAAAATTTACTTTTTGTAACTTAATTTAATTTCTTTAAATATTTCTACTTATTTTTGCTTTTTTTTCATTGTCTTTTTTAATTTAATTTTGTTTCATTTATTAGTTTCAGTAAACCTTGCCTCAACCAAAGCTGATATCTTTCTTGACTTAATTTAAATATTTTTACAAAGCTCAGCAATTAAATTTCTTTTCTTTTAAAAAAAAATTCTTATTTTATTACTTAAAAATGCATCTGTTTTTACAATAAATATCGCGACCTTAGCTGCACCTATTAAACAAAAACATTATATATTTTTTCATTTGGCTAAACTAAAAAAAAAAGAATCCTAAAACTGTGGCATGCAAAACATTCAAACTGCAAAGATTCGTTTGTAACTTTTGACCATGACATTACACTCATTCCCTACCATATAGCAATTTCAAACAGTTATGTATATACATACATGCTTACGCACA
>NW_016223342.1:0-1431 GCF_001687245.7 Rhagoletis zephyria
GTATACTGGGAGTCCTAGACCACCTCGAAAATGGATGGAAATGTTTTTTATTGAAAGCTGCACAAATTTTACCTACTAAGTCGGAAATTTCGCTTTCTTTTCGTGGTAATACCGACTTTTAATTTCAACCGGAAGTGAGTTAAACTGGCCGTACGTCCATATTTCAAATAATATGTCTATGTTTTTACTACCCAATAGGACTTCAAGGATAAAAATATGTAACTTTTGTTTGGAATTTTTTTCTCGTAAGTGCCTTTTTCAACCTCTAAATGACCTACGATCTTTAACTCGTCCCGGACTGCTGTCTTTTAGAGATGGAAAAGAGCACTTCGGAGAAAAAAGATTCAAACAAAAGTTGCGTATTTTTGTCCACAGAATCCGAATTTGTACTGAAAACGTAAATGTGTAGTTCAATAAAATGGACTTTCGGTCAGTTCAACTCACTTCCGATTGCAAACCGGAAAAAAACTTATTTATGCGTAGAATCCGAATCTGTGTGCGCGGATTTTGGCGGGACAAAAACCATTTCGAAAAAATTGTCCCGCTGAATATTTAGATTCAACAAAGTTTCACCAAAATTTTTGAGTTTTTTATTCGATTTTTATTCTTTTTTTAACGTTCTGAGTATGCAGTCTTGTAGCCCATTCAATTCAAAGTGCAAANCTCATTTTCTCCATACAAAAAATTTTCGGAAATGCTTTGTATGGAATAAAATGCGCGAACAAAGACTTGAAAAAAAAAAATCAACGGTAAATCCAAGCTACTTTAAACTTGCACTTTATTTGACTAACATTTAGTGTGTTACAAAACTGCATAGTAAAAATAATTCTGAAAAATCGGATTAAAGAGTTTAAAATTTTGAACAACATTTATTAAAATTCATCGAATTTTTAAAAATGTTCTACAAAATTTGAGATTTTGATTTACATGTGTTTTTTTTTAGATAGTAAGCCAGGTTTTCATAAAAAATAATAAACAATTTTTAAATAAACAAAATTTGTCAAAACTGCTAAATTGTATTGTAAAAGGACAAGATTTAGAGAAAAAATTTACAATGCTAAAGATTTCATGAAAAAAAAATCCAGCTGGCTATCATGATTGAGCAGAGCAATGAAGCATTGCAAATCTGGTTTAACTAAATGCAGCAAAAAATCTGCACTGCATGCGATATCCTACGCATAGATACATAAATGCAAACTTATATATAGTACCTATATATTTCCATGCATGCATTAATACAAATTTATGTATGAAAAAAAAACAAAAAAAAAAAAACATTCTGCCACACCTCAACAGCATTGCAAATAAATAACTAATTACTGTTGTTACACGAAGCAAAACAACAGAGTAGAATTTGCAGATTTTTGCATAAACAATGCTTTGCTGAATGCTTTTTTGTTAGCTCTCCCTTTGCATTGATCTCCCTCGCCT
>NW_016223343.1:0-1431 GCF_001687245.7 Rhagoletis zephyria
GCATATTTCATAAAAATTCACTCGACATTATTTGTATCGGTATCACGCCGTTAATGAACACTTTGAGAAGAAAATTCGATTTCAGCCACGTAAACTATTTTCATTGCGTTTTGGGGTTTTTTCTGTCTTTTTTCGCGCACATCCGTATGTTAAATTTAGTTTTTTTTCATTTTTCTGCTTAAGTTTCGGTTGACCCGCTCGATGCCCGCCACCACGAGCGAATGAATCGAGCTGGGCTAACATCAAAATCTCAGTACTTCAGTGTGGGCATAGGAATGTATGTACACATAAATATATGTAAATTTTGTAGTTAAGCTCTCCCCCACACAGGTTCTCATCAGCGGGCTGGTACCAACGTCGCTGGAGTGACCAGGTGAGTGCACTTCTTTTTTTGCTTGTTATTGCATATGTGCATACAAACATATATATTTGCGTACATAATTGCCTGCATATGAATTTCTGAATTGGCGTGTCTGCATGTATGTACATACTGATTCATATATATTTATATGTATTACCTAGGCTTAGTTCGAGCCTGAAAGTGCGTTTTCTTGGATATTTACTCATTTGGTATATACATACATACAGACGCATACGTTCAATTGGTCGTAGACCTATACATGTAGGTTTATTGCCGTTGGAAGCTAACATTGGGGTACACATGTTTTATTTTTATATTTAATATTTATTATTTTTTTGTTTTCATAACCGCTAATTGACATACTGACTCTCAGGTTTAGGGGGCGCTGCTAAAGAAGAGTCGCAGCGGTGCCCAAGGCTTCGTGGAGTTCACGTAGAAGGGGTGGGACGACTCCACCTGACCGGACTGGCTCTCTTTCGTTTATCATATTTCTTTGAAATTTTCCTCGTTTCTTTCACACTCTCTCTCCTTTTTTTTGATTTCGTTTGTTTGTAATAAAAAAAGGCATGACTCAAATATTGTTCATGTTGCTAGAAGGTAAGGCAGGTAGCAAGGACCTCCCCCGACCGTCGAGCTAGTTTGGGCCTGCAAGCATGCCTGCATGCCGCCTCGTCTTGCCCAACCATGTAGTGACATAACAATGGCGCCCAACGATATAGCCCACTAACGTTTTTTTTTACCATTAATTTTAGTACCAACTATCTCATCCTTTTAGTTTAGACATTTGATACTTTTGTTGTTGCTTTCCTGTTACTTTTCTTCTCGGACTGATTAGGGTTAAGAAGGCATCGTCTTCTGGGTTAACCTCTATAGATTGGTGCTTGATTAACGGAAGGGAAGGGGGACTGATGCACCATCAGAGTTCCTTTCGGAAGTTCCTACACGACCGGAAGTGGTATCTGAAGACTGCATTGGCCCAATGTGATGTTTTTTTGAGTAGGCCTACTACTTAAGCCACCCGGCATGTAGTTCAGACTATGTCCATGAGAGGTTAGTGGGACGGTCTACAA
>NW_016223346.1:0-1160 GCF_001687245.7 Rhagoletis zephyria
GACTTACTGTTGTCTGAGGGTGGTGATCAAGGTGGTGATGATGTGGCTGGAGAAAGAGGTAGAAGGCAAAAAAGCTTGAAATAGAATGAAACTCAGAAATGAAGAAGCGTTTGCTGTTTTATCACTGTGCCCCGCAGAAAGCAACAATGAAGACAACAAACAAGCGTGTGTACTTGTGTGTCAGAGTTCGAACTTTCATCTGAGTGATTTAGCCAGAACGCATTAGTAAAACCCCATCTAAACGGTGATAAGATCACCCCCAGCTCATACCAGAGACAGGTAAAAAACATGTCGGTTGGTTTAGTAAAAGAACTGTAACAAACTGTATAATGCAAAGGGTAAAAGGGATTCAAGAAGATGATATGGCTGCTGCATTGTGACTTGAGCGTGTGTAAAATTGGTGTACAAAAGTGTAATGCAAAAAGGGGATTGTAGAAAAAGGGGTGATGGAAGTAAGGTAACAGAGTAGAAAAAGATACATAAATAGGCGTGCAAGCTAGAGAGAAAAATAGCAAAATGGGAAAGGCAGTTAAGGTCATTTGTTTGTAGGTGGGAGAGAAAGAGTGAGCAGTGTAAACAAAACATATATGGCTGTAGAGATTATGGCAGGGAATGAAGACAATAAAGTGCGGGTAGAAAAAAGGATACGGAAGTTTATCAACGAACAATTAAACAGTCGTCTGAACTGTCATCTCAAACTGCTCGCCCATCATTTTCTGCTCCTCCTCTGTCTCCTCTGTCTCCTCTTTGACCGACCCCGATTTCATGTCCCGCTCCTTGGACATCAGCCCGGCAATCTTCTTCTTGATCAGCTGAGAACTGAGCCGAGAGCTAGGTTTCTCCTTCCAGCACTCCGCAATCAGACTTTCAATATCGGTGAGCAGTTGCTAAAAGAGACCACACAGAGANGGCAATCTTCTTCTTGATCAGCTGAGAACTGAGCCGAGAGCTAGGTTTCTCCTTCCAGCACTCCGCAATCAGACTTTCAATATCGGTGAGCAGTTGCTAAAAGAGACCACACAGAGATTGATAAGAGTTATCACCAGCAAAACTGAAGCACTTACCGAGGCGGCCGAGTCCAGAACCGGAGGCGTGACAAACTGCGGCCGCTGTCCGCGGACGCAGACCACCTGTCGCATGTCCTCGAAGGAGGGGTCACT
>NW_016223346.1:1243-1431 GCF_001687245.7 Rhagoletis zephyria
AGGTGCTGGAAGGGCACCGCGTACTCGTTGGCCTTCTCGCCAATCTCCAGGCGGTTGTACACCTCCCAGAAGACCAGTGCGAGCGAGTAGCTGGAAAAAAAGGTTTTAAAACTTCGAGATAACAAAAAACCTCCTATTTCACTTACATGTCAGCATGTCGATAGGAGTTAAAGTCGTCGCTCTTCATC
>NW_016223347.1:0-524 GCF_001687245.7 Rhagoletis zephyria
ATTCTTTTCGGGTAAATAATTGAATAACAATTTGAACAAAGTTTTTACAACTAAATCTAATTTCTTATTTTATTTAAAGCCTAGGATAAAACCGTCTCCTGGAATTAGTAAATGTGAGTTTTTAAAACTTTAAACTAAAGTTTTGTTAATTGACTTAAGCAATTTGTTCAAATAATATTTAATGTTTTTGTTTTTGTTTTAGTTGAATGTCCTTATTGTGGCAGAGATATTGGTCAAACACATATTCGGTCTCACACGGAATCAAGAAGAGGTGAAAAAACATTTGAATGTAAAGTTTGTCGATTAGAATTTTCAGCATTTGCTACTCTATTAGACCATGAAAATCGATCTCCATCTCACAAATTATTGGCATTAGGTCAATTTGTTCCTAATCACCCTAGAGCAACAGTTGACCCTTTAATAGGACAATTTGCTTGTCCATTGCACGGCATTGATGACCCATTTAATTTTGTTTTGCGAGAAAATTGTGTAGAGCATATCAAGACTCACAGAAGGTTGGAGAC
>NW_016223347.1:590-1431 GCF_001687245.7 Rhagoletis zephyria
GATAAATCAAGTTTAGGTGCTTATACTTGCGTGTACGACAACTTTAAAACTGATTCCAAAACATTCGCCGAGTTTCATGTGCGAGGAGCACATTTAGGACATTTGATTGTACCCAAAAACTTTGTAGGTAAGTACCCCTGGAAAGAGCATTTAAATTCATATTTTAAAATTGATTGTGCAAAAAGCCTAGTTGTCAAAGGCAATTTTGAATGCAGTTTAGATGGTGCGACGTTTTTAAACACTCAATTAGCAGTAAGGCACTTAGTTTATTCACACAGACAGCAATTTAAAGATGCAGCAAAAGGGATTGTTGTTGAGGGAATAGACAAAGGTATTGCACAAAAAGTTGTAGATTTGTACAAGAAGCATGGAGAGGAACGCATAGGTCACATTTTAACTGCTAAGCATGTTGATATGAAATTTCTTAGTGATGAATTTGTCAATCGAAAAATATCTAATCAAAACATGAAACGGTATTTTTGGCAGTTTCCTGATCTTAAAAACCCAGGCAAGTATGTAAATGATAACGAATGTTATAAAGACACCATTACTGCTTGGAAGCATATCTATCACAAAGTAAAAGTAGACTTTTTTAAAGACAAAAAGCATTCTGACCCTGTAATAAAAGAGCATTCAAACTGGCTACCAACATCAGGTGATTCATACGTGCAAGGTTGCTTCAGATCTAGAGAGACAAACATACTTAGTGTTGATTTGAATATAGAAAAAGCCGAACTTGCTTGGGTTGTGCGTCGAAAACAATTTAAAGAGTTTATATTAAAAGTAAAAAACTACAAACTTGCCGATAAAAACAAAATTACAGACAAAAGTTTAATTCCAA
>NW_016223348.1:0-1430 GCF_001687245.7 Rhagoletis zephyria
ATCCGGAGACAGCCAGGTAGCTTGATGGATCTTTTTATGCTTGAATCTATTAGTGAATACTACAATGTTTCGGGCCCCGGCGAAGTCGATCAGCCTCAATCCGTTGTCGGACGTTTCGTCGTGGAGGCTGAATTTTCCGACGGTGGTTCCAAAGATCCCTTCTTTGCCCACCCTGGCATTGAAGTCGCCAAGCACGATTTTGATATCATGACGGGGGCAGCGCTCGTACGTGCGCTCCAAGCGCTCATAGAAGAGATCCTTGGATGCCTCATCCTGGTGGCGGTGGTTTTTACGTGGCGGGTGCCAAGCCCAGCGCACAACCCATTGCTGGGATGGGGGTGGTTTCGCAACCAAATACACGTTTATATAGCGAGCCGCTTGCTCCAAGCAGACACCCGCTTGCAGCCGCACCTACTGGTGAACAGACGCTGCAGACTTCAGTGAGCCCTTAAACCGAATAAGTCAGAGTGGCCCCACCGAAGCTCCCTCTCTTTCTGCCGTGACCCAAGGCTCCACTCGGATTGGTTACCGCAGCTCGCACATGGGTTGCTCACGTTGCCCAGAGTGCGCGAACGAGGACGCAAGAGTCGGGATTGAGTATAGCCATGCAACTGTAACTGCATACCCAGCGCAANTTGCCCAGAGTGCGCGAACGAGGACGCAAGAGTCGGGATTGAGTATAGCCATGCAACTGTAATTGCATACCCAGCGCAATGACTATACCCCATTGCACTCCATGCACATGACAATAGATTATTATACATAATTTTAAAGGCCTATAAATCATCTCCTCACAACATGTTCGATCTTTAAAATTTAATGAAAAATAGTCATTCAAACCGATAAATGTACAAAACCGCGTTTTCTAGCTTAAAATGAAATGAAATGAAAAGTATATTTAAAATTTTTGTTTTTTAGTTTTTTGAGGTGCTACCCCCTGAAATTGTTACATATAAGGAGAAAATATTTATCATTTAATATTGACTCAATTGACCCAGATTAACCCATGTCACAAACGTGTTGGAATAATGAACCATGTATCGTAGTTCTGTGCGTTATTATCTACTTACTCGTACTTGTAAAAAGTCCTAAATATACATACATATTTTAAAGGAACAAAATCAAACTTATTTTTAACCGACTTCACAAAAAGGCGAAGGCTATCAATTATCAATTCGTCGGAATATTTTTTTTACGTATTTTACCGCATAACTTTGGACCACGTTAACCGATTTCTATAAGGAAAGGTGTTACCCCACAGGTGGTCCCATACTAATTTGGTTTAAATCCGATCATTGGATCATGAAGAAATTAACGATAACACAGCCACACAAAAAAAAATTTGTGTTCTGACCCAAAGGTCTCACTATCTGTACTTCACGTTTTTGGGGTCGCTGAATCCGAATCCGAGGTCCATTTAACCCCATCAC
>NW_016223349.1:0-1430 GCF_001687245.7 Rhagoletis zephyria
TAATTAAGTCCTAAGATAAGTTTGTGAATCTTATCAGTGTTTTATGTAATCAAAAATCAATACCCTCGCCAATTAGAACTTTTGCCTTAAAATAAAAATATACATAGTGCATTTACTCAATACTTGGTCTGGCATCACTGTTTGGGCATTGATGTGCTCAGCTCACTGTTGCCAAGGTCGTGCATTTTGCACTAAATTTAGTGCTTTTGGGAAACCAAAAAGCCAAAATAATTGGAATTCANTTATACACTAATATTCTACATTAAGATGGAATTCATTTACTGAATAAAATGTGAGGAATAGGTAAATTAAATATGTTTTGCGTTATTATAAATGTATTGAAATTAATTTATTAATAAAAACGTGAGGAAATGGATATGTATATACACTGTTTACTGAATAAAAAAAAATATTAAACATGATAATAAAAACTTGGCGCTTTTGTTTTGGANCACTGTTTACTGAATAAAAAAAATTATTAAACATGATAATAAAAACTTGGCGCTTTTGTTTTGGAAAAATTGGCTTTTTCTGGTGGCCTGGTGCCACATTGGCTCAGTTGTCGTAAAAGTACACACACATACACGCATTTTTACTTGAAAATAAGTGTGTAGTGGTTAATTTGTACACGTTGCCATCTCCGTACAGCTTCACCTCGCCTAGCACACTCGCGTGCTCGCAGTTTGCCCGCGACGTCGACTGCGTGCACCTCTGCTGTGCACCTCTGCTGTGCATCCCTAGCGTACGTAATGCATAGATGACCATCTACCTCGATCTATGCACTACAGATGTCGCCCTATGTACTAGACTTTTCATAGGAACTTTTAAAGAAATGGGGGGTCGTCTATTTCCGCTGTAGCCTACGTAGTACATAGGGCGACATCTAGATGTCATCTACCGCGCCCTATGCACTAGACTTTTTATAGGAACTGTGCAAAGCAAAGGTTTTATGGTGTCGGCGTGGTTATCGCCCGATTTCAAAGATTTTCAACAAATTTCTTAGCTAGGTCTAGGCGAGGCTCGTACCGAGTTTGGTAAGGATTGGTGATACGGCATATCATCAGAAGTGGGCGGGTTACGCCCATTTTCCAAACATTTCATGATAGTATTATTTTTACCACAATTCTACTCCATATACTAATTTTCAACAATTTTCATCAAATATTTACTGAAATATCGCAGTTTTTGCATTTTTCGCAAAATACCGTTATATGGGAAGTGGGCGTGGATACAGTCCGATTTCGCCCATTACCAACCAACCAACCTACCTTGGATAAGGGCAACCTACATACCAAATTTCGTTGAAATATCTCAATTGTTGCTCGAGTTATCGTGTACACGGACAGACGGACAGACAGACATGGCTTAATCTACTTGTCTTTTCATTCTGATCTTTTATGTATACATTTGTCCATATCTATCTCGATTCG
>NW_016223350.1:0-1110 GCF_001687245.7 Rhagoletis zephyria
ATAATTACTCGGTTTGCGAGCTGCATTCCTGCTTGCTGAAATCGATACCTGCTGTGCTAAGGTCCATCAAACCAATAGCAGCGCTATATTCGTCATTATTATGACTGAAAAATTTTCATTGTTATTTGTTAATTGTTGTTAAACATTTTAATTAAAATACCTTGCTTCCGTGCACAATTTAAAACTACTTAACGTTACCTCTGACACACATTGGTCTACGTTAAGAACCGGTGGTGATCCTGACTTGTAGCTGGAATTTTACAAGCAGTCCTTCAAAATTCTTTATATCTTAACTACTTTTACTCACTTTATAAACGTCGCGATTTCCGTGGAAGGCACTGGTGACGGCATCAGTCTGATGATTTTACCTTGGATGAGATCGCTCGGTAAGAAGTGGTCAGACCAAATTGGTTTTCCAATTTGAAATGCCGCTAGCTTCACTCCACGCAGCTCTACGTCGCACATCCATGGGAACTCGGAAAAATGATCCACCCATTCGTCGTAGTTTGCCACAAATATCGCACTTCGGCATTTCTAAATTTTATTTCAACAATAAAAATAAATTTGGTTTGGAGACAAACCGGTTTCGGCGTTGTGCCATCTTCAGTGTCATTTTTCTTTCTGAATAGTTTCTGTTTGTCCGTCACTATTTATAGCCGTGTTAAATCGTCGTTGGTTCTTAGTTAGGTACGTCTCAGCGGATTATATTCTTTCGTTCAACCAGTAGTTTCAGTTCTTTATTTACATCCTCAGGTAGAAATTAGCTGCTCACCTCTTCTTTGATTGTTGCATGGATTCGCAGGTAGGTAAAAATCAATTATTTTCTTTCTCTTTGTTTCTGTAGTTTGGACCTGCATTTCATTGTTTATTGTAGTTGCAGGGTTTCTGTTTTGTTTTGCGTATAGTAGCCTGAGTGGTTCGAATAATATATCAGATGCGGTGTTTATTTGCGCATTTTTTATTTTTCTGACGAACGTCTTTTGTTTATATATCTCCATATTCTCTAATACGTTTAGGCGTTGTCCTTTGTGCTGTACATGGAGAACTTTGGCTGTCTTTCCTATTTTCATTGGCGTACAATGGTTTTCTGCCATATGGTTTGCGAAGTTC
>NW_016223350.1:1265-1430 GCF_001687245.7 Rhagoletis zephyria
TAGGCGTTGTCCTTTGTGCTGTACATGGAGAACTTTGGCTGTCTTTCCTATTTTCATTGGCGTACAATGGTTTTCTGCCATATGGTTTGCGAAGTTCAATTCCCGGGTGGTAGAAAGTTTTAGCATATTTTTGTTGTAGTCCCTTATATGTTCACGATATCTTGT
>NW_016223352.1:0-1430 GCF_001687245.7 Rhagoletis zephyria
AAAATTGTAAATAAAGGCCCTCGAAATGTACTATGTGTTCTGTTTAACTATAAAACACAGCAAAGGCCACATATTTAAATAGTAATTTTACTTGATAATCACATACGAATATTTTAATTAAGCGCACAGCAAGGCATGGACATATGTAGATTCCAAAAGCCACCCACATGAGCGAGACGGAGTCATGCAATCGCACACATAAACAGAGAAGAATTTGCAGAGTATTTGACTTGAAACGCAGCAACAACATTAGAATCGCAAATGCATAGCGCATGCGCGACTGCCGTAACAAGTTGTTTGCTTAATGTTCATACAAAAACGCACACCTTTAATAATATCTACCTGAGATTCATATACATATTTGTAAATATGTAAATGCATACATATGTATGTATGTATGATATTTGCAAATGGCAAAATGCATAACGAATCAAGTGTACAACAAGCTAAATTTGCGTATTTTTGTTTACATATTCCTATTTGCATTTATTAGCAAACTGCAGCTACTCAAATGTGACACTCAGCGGCGCGTTGACAGTGGGCTGAAAAAAGCTGCACGAGTACAATGTCCTCTTGGACATGCAAATACCTCAACTACTATATGTACATATGTACCATGGACATTTTACATACATATAGACTGTAGTTGAACTTGTTTTTGTTATTTTTCTAAAGCTGTCGTTTCTTTTTGTTGTTGTTCTAAAGCCGCATTAAGACATTTTAGAAGTACGTTATTTGTGTACACACTTATGTGCGTATAAATACTCTTGCATTTGCTTTTACTTATGTATGTACATACACATATTTTTTGAAGGCCTCATACACAGCACATGTGCGGCCCACACAGGTATGCAATTTGCATATAAAAAAAAAAACATTGGAAAAGTATAATACACCAGTATAAGCAGTAATAGTATTTTTTCGTCTTTTTTTATTTTTAGTTATTATTTAGTTATTATGTTCGTAGTATTGTGCACACATATGCATGTATGTATAATACCCATTTTACAAAAAATCAGCTAATGTCGTTGCTCCGCATGAGTATTTTAACAAAGATATTAGTGGTCGTGGCGACAAAGGTGTAAAAATTAAATTGTTAGTACTCAAATACTACCTACATACACCAGTATGTACAGTAGACTGCATCGGGACTACATAATTTATTATATTTTAAGATGTCCATCGAAATATTTCGGAAAAATATTAAGATTTACGTGAGCTGCACCGATTTGAAAATACCTCCAAAAATGGAGTTTTTTTTTTTTTTAAATAGTTTCTTAAAAAACTTTTTGAAAAAAGTCCCCTCAAATGACTTTACAACGGAATCGTAATAATGAGATTTTTGATGCTGTGTTTTTACTTTTTTTATAGATTGATTTACGAATAACTGGGCCAAAACTATTCTGATTTAGATTTATGGGATCTCAGTA
>NW_016223353.1:0-1430 GCF_001687245.7 Rhagoletis zephyria
ATATAAACTGAGCTTTAAAGTTAAAGGTTACTTCAGAAAACGGCCCTAATTATTATTAATTACATTGGCTGTAAATCCTTAAAGCTCTTTGTTACTTTGTAGTGTTTGTCTTTCAATACTAAATACAAACGCAATCCACAAAATTGTTTAGCATCTACATATCTAATTTGAATAAAAAATAATAAATTATGCTTAGATAATTTAAATGGCTCTTTTATTTTTCAAATAGGTATATTTCAAAAGTAATTTTTAATATCATTTATGTATTTGTATTAAATAAAAAACTTCAAATTATTACCCCTTTTGTAGTCAAAAACGGAAATCCTGTTTAATATTTCTGGCCTTTACCCTTTAAAAAAAAGTCTAAGGGGCGAACACTTCCACTAAGGTAGTGTCTGATCTTCCTTCTCGCTCTTATTACTATACCTGGTATTATTCCACCATGGTGTTAACGAAACAAAAAATCTTGAAAAGTTTTAGTCCTTTTTTTAATTTGAAAACCAGAAAAAGTGTGTTTCTTTATTCCATAAAATATTCCAGTATATAGAATAAAATATTATTTAAATTCTCAACCTAAGAAATATTCATTCAGCCCTTAAGCTGTAGTATTTTAAAATGTACGCCACATATCATAAAAATACTAATTTTCAACATAGATTAAAACTTTCTGGGCCAACGAGGTATTTCCAACTCGAAGGTGCATTTACGACGCTATCTCTAAATTTGGGATCCCCGTACAACTAATACGGCTATGTACAGTTCCTTTGATTACAGCTCCGTCCAAATTGGAAGAACCTCTCCGCGTAGTTTGAGACCAAACGAGGTTTTAGACAAGGCGATTCGCTGTCGTGCGAGAATAAATAAAACAAGTACCTTTCTCCTTTTCGAAACAATGCATTCTTAATTTCTCTAGCCTCCTGTATCAAAACATGTCTTTTCATAAAAAGTGGACTTAGAAACTTCTTCACTCAAAGCTAGCGATATATATTCTACCAAAAGCGAGCTTTAACAAAAGAAATACATTAGCTGTTTTATATCAACGTCCAACCCGGATATTTGACTTTGTTTCGGTTATTTACTATAACACAGGAAACTTAACAAAATATATCGGCAGCTAAGTGGAAGACCGAAATATCTCGGCAGCCAGTTCGAAAACGCCCCATTTCAGAAAATGGTTCAAGAACATCCTACTTCATAATTTGGTTGAAGAACGCCCTATCTCAGCTGCCGATATTTTGAATAAACATTGATATAGGGTATTTTTGCGGAGTTGGGCCGATCTTTCACTCAATCGTCGATATGTACTTAAAAATAAAAATAAAATTGGTACAAAAATTGAGAATTTAAGTGTAAAGATTCTGAATTATGAATGAAATTTTCTCTCATCCCAGCAAAAACAGTCTCTCTAACGTTAGAGAAATTTGGATTTC
>NW_016223354.1:0-1430 GCF_001687245.7 Rhagoletis zephyria
GAAAATGTAGTCGTCATGTAATCGCTGCATCATGATTGTGACGATGAAGTAACTATGATTTCNATCACGACCGAGTGTGTGAAAATGTAGTCGTCATGTAATCGCTGCATCATGATTGTGACGATGAAGTAACTATGATTGGACGACCAATGTGCAGAAAGCCTTACTACGCAGAATTCTCCATTTTGTGTTGCCTTGCCAAGTATATAAAACACCTTCTGACATCGTAGTATTTTTGACGCAGAACTCTTTTTGCGTAAGCGGCCTTCGCAAAAATAATTCCACTGGTCGCCTTTCGCACTCACCTTGCACACACACACTTTGTTTCCGCTTTAAGAAAAGACTTGGGTTTCGACTTTAAAATGTACCATTTCCACTAAATTTATTCACAAGCTTTTTAAAAGTTACAAAGTTGAGCGCAAATTATTTAGTGGGATTTAACACAAAAGAAATGTTAAGTTTCGATGTACATATATGCCCATATATAATCTAGAGTTGGCTTATTAGGAATGATTTGCACAATATTTCAGAAGGGGTGCGTGCGCGATGTCCGGTGTTAATTGCTGAACTGGCTTTCGCCTAATTTGGGACGATGATAGTAGGCGGCCGTGCGCGCTCGGGAATCATTTTCGGAGTCGCTTCGACTCCACACAGTTACGGCCAAAGGATGCGCGCACGGCCGCTGAAATTACGTTTAAGCGGCGGCTTAAACATCATCCCTGCCCTGCAGGAATGCGTTGCTGAGCGTCTCCTGCAGCTCTTTCAGGGCGCGGATTGTGTTGCCAAGGACGCGGTGGGTGGTGCGGCCCTGGTAATTTGCCGTTTNAATTAAGTTTAAGCGGCGGCTTAAACATCATCCCTGCCCTGCAGGAATGCGTTGCTGAGCGTCTCCTGCAGCTCTTTCAGGGCGCGGATTGTGTTGCCAAGGACGCGGTGGGTGGTGCGGCCCTGGTAATTTGCCGTTTGTAGGCCTTGGGGAGTGCGCGCGATCGTCCGTTGGGCGGTCTTGTTGTTGTTATTGTAGCGGCTACAACAACCCCGCCCAGGACGGTTGGTATCTCAGTCGTTGTCGTCAAGTTCCACTAACGGCAACCCTAGGAAGCGTGCAGCTTCTGTGGGGTTTGTCCACAGGGACAAGGCCGTTAGGGTTGTCGGGTTTTCCGGGCATGCGAAGAGATGTTTCGAGTCATGTGGGGTCTCTCCGCATGCCGGACACTCATTCGGCACATCCTCATTCAACCTACTCAAGTAGGAGTTCAACCTGCTGCAGTAGCCGGANCACAGGTCTAGAGTCTACATAACTCGAGACTGAGTCCCTGTGAATGCCGTTCAGGGCCTGTCGGTAAGCTGTCGGGTCCAGAGGTTGCTTGATGAACATGAAGGCCTATTGCCTTGTATGTTGCCACCAACGTTTCTTTGTCTTTGCCCCA
>NW_016223355.1:0-1430 GCF_001687245.7 Rhagoletis zephyria
ACAGGAAGAGGGTGAAATTTGAATTACTAAATTTGACCCAAGAATAAAAAAAACAAACGGGGTGAGCTAAATAAAACCGTTTAAAAATCAACCTGCGTTTGTTTGTGATTGCTAAACTGGAGATGTAGTTGGTACTTTGATTTGAAATAAAATCTATATTAAACAAATATTTTCTTTTTTGCTTCTTCGTCTGCTTTTCAAAGTGAAATTTCGGAGAAGTTTGTGCTAAATATTTAACAAGACGTCATCAACCTGTGTCGTTAGATCGATTTTCAAAAATGAGGGCTCGGGTTGTCAGCTGTTTAAAAAATCTTATTCACCTTAGTTCATCATTAAATTGGTAATATATATGTACATATGTATATATAACAATGTAAAACAAAAGATGTCTTGAAGGTTTTAGTTTGAAAATATGCTTGAAGAGGGTTGCCACCTTTTACTACAAACTTAATTTTGTTATTTTAAGGCCCTAGATGGCAGGATTCTAAACGTGGTTGCTAGGCATCGGGACACACTGATTTGATCGGGTTTAATACTAGCTAATTTTTCATTTCATAGTACACTATTGCACAGTGGACCGCCCCATACACAAAAGTCAAAAATTGTGATTTTTCAAAAACGGATTTCTGGAATGCCTTTTTAATGCAAATAAAATGACATTTTATGGTGAATGCCCATTTATACGCATTTGACACATGAAACGGTATTTTCGCGCTTTTGAAAAACAATACGTGTGAAAAAAGTCATTTGATAAGAAACATGCGTGTAAATTAATCCAATTTTGGTTCTAAATAAAATCCAAATAACGATGGAAACGCAAGAAACAGGTATGTTTTATAAGTTAGCCAAAGAAAAAAAACTTTATTTCGAAAATGTTCTTCAGGAGTGTTGCCACCTGTTTTGGAGTTCAAAATAAATTTAATCAAAAAGTTGAATAAAATATTTTATAAGTAAATGAAATGAAGAAGAGGTGTAAGAAATCTTCATTTCGAAAACGTTTTTTAAGAGTGTTGCGTGGGAAATCAAGAAAATTAATAAAATGTTTTATACCATCGAAGCCTTATCTATACATATAATAAATTTGTAACAGGTCGATGTTTGCACATTATAGATATTAAATAAAAATTAATATGGAGGGTCTTTGTTAGCGCAAAAGAAGTCAAATCAACAAATTCTTGAATTGTTGTTTGTCTGTCTCTCTGTAAGTTTGTACGTGCATCACTCCGAAACTAATGCTTGCAATCGAATGCTGTTTTCACCGATGTTTTGCTAGAGGTCTAACTTAGAAATATAGAAGAAGAAAACCCGAGAGTTGCCACCTGTTTGAAAATTGAATTGATAAGATAAAGTAAATACTGCAATATGGCTGTCAAAATAAAGAGGTTTAAGAAGGTTTACAGCCGAAAATATTTTTGGAGAAGTTTGGCAGC
>NW_016223357.1:0-1430 GCF_001687245.7 Rhagoletis zephyria
GCATATTCTTGGCATTCTAACGAGTGTAGTGCAGTCTCCGTGGGCTTGCCCTTAGTGTACGCATGTTGGGCCTTAGCCAAGACACCTGGCGGCAGAGTGTCCGTGATGTGAGTGTCAAGAAATTTTTACAGCGTTGTTAGGAGGAACGAGGTCAGACTTAGGGGTCTGTATCCTGTACCCCTTAGAGAAAACTGGGTTGCTCTTGCCTGCCTTGGGTATAAAGACAACCCTTTCTTCCCTCCATAGTACCGCCACATAGTTCAGCCTTAACCAGTCCAAAAGTAACGCCCTCAACNGAGAAAACTGGGTTGCTCTTGCCTGCCTTGGGTATAAAGACAACCCTTTCTTCCCTCCATAGTACCGCCACATAGTTCAGCCTTAACCAGTCCAAAAGTAACGCCCTCAACCATGGCACCGAAAAGTGAATAGCCTTCTGGAGCAAGACTGGGAATATTCCGCCTACTTCCGGGGATTTGTAGAGCTAAAAACTATTGATTGCCACTCGCTATACCTCCCCCACTATCGAGGTCGGTCGAGTCCATGCATCCCGGAAAGTGGGTTCTGACCAAGTATTCTAGCGGCTCCTCACTTGAATTGGTCCAGTCCCCGCAACTCTTACCTGTCAGGCAAGGTGCGCTTGGAATCTTGGTTAAATTATTCCTTAGCCTGCCCATCTCCGTTACTAGCCATAATAGTGGTGAGAGGCTTTATTCTTTGCTTTTCGCACTTCTTCTTTATATAATTTGAGTAAGTCTTTGTACTCCCCAACTAGAATTCATTATCGGCTATCTCTGCCAATTTGAAGTTTTCTAGCACATCACGTCTTTGTGATCCCAGCTCCCTACTCCACCAAGGATGTTTATATCTACGCTTAGTACGCGAAAAAGGGCAGGATGCCTTGTAAGCATTAGTAAGGATCGATGTCAATGTTCTAACTCCTTCGTTAAGTTCAACCTTTGTGTTGTCCACCCTTTGTGTTGTTCAACCTTTGTGTTGTGTTTTTTTGTGTTGTTTGTGTTGACCCAAACATACATACATGGCTAGTTACATAAATGCTTGCAATAAAAAGGCTTCTTTTATTGTGAAAATGCTATATACCTTCTGGAGCCATAGAGCTATGAGGCAAGCAAAGTGAATTAAAAAATATGAATGCAGTTAGCTCATTATATATTATGTACAATAGTTGGTTTAAAACATTTTACTTTACGCTTATTTGACATTTTTCAATATTTTCGGTCAAATTTTAAAAGCAAACACACAATCTACATATTTTCTTTGCCATGTACGAGTATAAAAACTTGTAATAAATACGCGATAAATTTAAGTACATATCTCGCGAAAAGAGCGAAAAAATAATGTTCTTCCGAAAATTTGCAGAACCAGTTATCACTTATACAGTACATGGATCAATTGTAGGATTGGTTTATTAC
>NW_016223358.1:0-1430 GCF_001687245.7 Rhagoletis zephyria
TATTTACATACATACGCATCCGTATGTATGGTTTCAGGGCTAAAAAAAAAGCTGCAAGTAAAAGGTTGAGTAACTTTTAAATGGGCCATAATTATTTGAATAGCGTTTTGTGATATATTAAAAAAAGTATTGAACACACGAAGCAATCAATATCCTCACGAAACGATGGGCCAAACATAGTAAAGCTGCGTCTTTGGGTTTTCTCTCTAGCGTCAGGATTTTTTTTTTTAGGAATTTGTATGTGATTAATTAAATTATTTAAAAAAAATAGTGCGATGTAGAATAAAATCAAGCGCACCAAATGAAAGAGAAAATTGAGTAGAAATAAAAAAAAAAACCTTTTTTTGGCTTTATTCTTTTAAACTTATAACATTAAACAAAAAACAGTTACTGCAATATTTCAGAGATAATTAAGGATAAAATTTTAAAAGGACATGGTCAATGCGTACACGTCCGTAGGCACCAAAAAATTGAATCTGCCTTTATCTAAACTGTTTCGTATACTTTTAGAAGATGAAGACGGCCAGTAAGACAATCATTTATCGATGAATTGAAAATAAACCTACACTGGAAATTTGATACTCGATGTACGAGAAATTTCAACTTCAAAATATAATAAGAAAAAAAAAGAGCTAAAATCCAACCACAATTACCGCTGAGCACTTGTAATGATTAACTAATTTCTTAGAAATTATCAGACGTAGTGAAAGATAATGTACAACGGCGATTGAATCGGGTTTTCTAAACCGGTTTCCCTATTTTTTTTTTTAAATCTTGATTTTTTGAATATCGAATAAACCGGATTTTTTTACCCAACAACCTTTTTTTTTTTTTAAATTAATAATAATCTTAACCTATCAATAAAAATTTCGAGTGTTTTGAAGTTTTCAATGCTTTTTCCAGCTTACGGGAAACCATTTAATAGTTTTCAAATTATATACTAGTTATATGAGGATGAACAGTACATACATACATCATACTTGATTGCAATAAATTAATGTTTGCCGCTTCCCCAATTCATGCTTTGCTCTTGATGTTGTGACATAAATGGCGAGCTTCACTTTTACTCCATTGCCGAAGAAAAACAAGATAAACCGGGTGTTTTCTTAATTTCTAAATCTGGAACCGAGTTTTTTTCTAATTTGCAATTTTCCGAATAGCGCATAATTTCCCGTAGAGGGGATGTCATTCGGCCACTTAGATCATCGGACTTGGCGCATTTGGAAACTTTGGAGCACTTTAAAACCAACTTTTGTGCAGTTATGGCTAGTATACATACAGACACATGTCAATAAGTGCCCGAAAATATCTCCGAAATTCAACGCTTGAAGGCAGTCCTGTGTGTGGGGAGATTCTGTAACCAGTTAACGACAATTTTCGAAACGCTATCGCACTTGTTGACGTAAAAACAATCATATCATGCGTCGACA
>NW_016223359.1:0-796 GCF_001687245.7 Rhagoletis zephyria
CAATGTAATAAGTTGATTTTTTTTGTAATAAAATGCACATAAGTAGAAAGTCTAGTTTATTTTAGTCAAAAGTAACAAAAATACTGAAAATTTTAAAATTTTGATCATTTTTTTCAAATTGGTNCCCGCCTTCCACATCGCCGTCATTTGGTGGTCAGTAAACCGCCGGCCAATGGCCACATTCGCTCCCACCACCATCTGCCACCACTGGTCCTCGGCGATGTTGATCACCGCCTGAAGATTGTCCTCCTCATTTAGGTAATGAAAGGGGCGACCGGAAGTGAAGCGGTACCGCTCAGTGTGAACCTTCTCCCTGGTGCTTGAGGTGGCGACCACAGTGTAGTAAACAACAGTTTGATCATCATTCTCTTCATCTTTAGACTCTTCACTGCTAATTAGTAGAGTGTCCTCTCTGAAGGCCAAATCTCTAACGAGGTCATTGTAGAGGTTTCCATCCTCTCTGGACACCTTTTGGTAGTGGCCGCCGCCGTCCACTGCTCGGTAGAAGCCGCTGAAGTTTCCCGACCAAACGTCATCTTTTTTTTCATCTTCAGAAACGGAAGTTGCTTTTTCAAATTTTGGCATTTTTATGCCGTACTGCTCCATCGTCTTCTCTACCTTCTCTAAAATGAGGTGATGCTTCTCTTGGTTGCCGAAAAGGTAAAGTAGCAAAATCAACATTCCAATAAAGAAGAAAAAGCTTAGCAAGATGGTTTTTGGCCACCGGAAGCATGTGAGCCAGCAAATGCCAAATGCTAAAAGTAAAAAAGTTTTTAGCAATTTTTATTAAAGTTCA
>NW_016223359.1:816-1430 GCF_001687245.7 Rhagoletis zephyria
TTTTTGGCCACCTGAAGCAGGTGAGCCAGCAAATGCCAAATGCTAAAAATAAAAATTTTTTAACAAATTTTTAGTAATGTGTAACCTTACCATTTTGAGAGCAATTGCTATGGGTTGTTGCAGATCGAGATGAGTAAGATCGAGAGATGTTCTTTTGGGCTGAAGTTTTAGCTGTAGAAAAGAAAGGCGAGGGGCCATTGATCTCAGTCAATGGAGTACGGTCTGAGTTGTCGTTTTCAAAGGAGTTCATCTTTATTTTCTTGTAATGTTAAGCACAAAAAAATCAAGTTCAAAAGAGAAAAAAGGGTTCAAGGCATTGCAGCGTACAGGTGAAAAAAAGTGAGTTAAACAAAACTTTCTTAAAAAAGCGCAAAATTTGGCAACAGGTAACAACATCACAGCTCATTTCTTATCAACAAGTGTAACAACTTCTTTTGTGTAAAAGCAGTTTGTATCTAGGAGATGAGAGAAGATTGCGTGTAATAATTAGTAAGGTAGAGAGATAAAAACATTTCTACACTAGCTTGGTGATTGCGGCATTTGTTTGACACTGTCTTATCTTTGTGTGTGTGTGTGTTTAAGGTGAAACCGGCGCAAACAGTGCTAGTTTACGA
>NW_016223360.1:0-1430 GCF_001687245.7 Rhagoletis zephyria
TTTTATGCCCTAGAAACATTTACATATGTACATTGTAGGTATTTTGTGTACATACAAAGGGGCGTATCGTAACTTTTTAGGACACTTTACGACACTAAGAAAATTATTATTTCCACACGCGTTCAAGCTTTATTATTCAGAGTTATTCAAATACATTATTGTCCTCATTGGTCGGTTTCACACTGGAACATTTCTGTCACCAGAACAACACTGTTTGTCGGCAAGAGAGGCAGTACGGTGAGATAAAGTTTCCAGCTTCTACCCCACATTTAAAAGGCACTTCTGCTGCAGCGCACTAACACATGCGCAACTATGAAAATGCCGCTACGCCCCTGCAGGGAAACCGCGGACTAGTGAATCAAATTTCTACTTCTGTACTAGATCTTTATCGCTAAATACGAACCGAGTCCGATAGTAACTAGTTAACTACCAGTTAAAAATCAACGAAATGTGATACCTACAAAAAAGCTATTTTATTTTAATTTTTCAATTAGAAATCTATATCTAAGCGACGAATTTAGAACTGGTTCAAAACTATAGAAAAAAGAATGCACAACGAACTAGATCTTATCTGTCAAATTTAAAACTANGTCGTGTCGATTTTAGAACTGGTTCGGAACTATAGAATTTAGAACTAGTTCTGAACTTTCGAAAAAGGGATGCAGCGGAAGGCAACTGAGATTTATCGCGGGCCAGTACTGGGTCTAAATGTACCAGAAGCACACCAGTTCAGAACTAGAGGTTTTACCCACAGCGGCAGCTTTCAAGTGCAATAGTTACAAATACATTCAAACATCCTATAGGTATACAAAGTTTGTTCTGCTGTTGCTCTGCTAGTTTTCATGCAGTGTGAAACCCTGAGAATAATTGTTCTGTCTTCCTAGGGTGAAACAGCCCATTGAAAAGTTTCTCTTGGAGTGAGATATCCACTTCAAATTTACAAGTTAATTTGGCTCTAGGTTGTTCCACTCTTTCAAAATAACATTTTTCAAATCTCCAACTGTTTCGTATTTGGCCAATTGATGGGTAGTTACTTATGGCGCCCTACAAGATAACAGAACCGCCACCAAAGTTTCGTTTGAAAAAAATATATATCCGGTTCCTTTCTCAAACCTCTCCAAGAGTGTCGATATCCATCTGGTCCATCCAAGTTAAACTTATTTTCGTCTGAAAAAATTACCTTTGCGAAGATACATATTCAGATATACATATGATTAAAAGTTGGTAAAGAATATAAATGTTCCACAGCAACCCACTTGGTATCAAATTTTTTATGACGATTTGTTAATGAAGGTACCTTCTCCAGTAGAGCTCGTGTAATGCTTGCAGAATTCAGTTATGGAATCTCCACAGTCTTGAAACATGCTCCGATATGTTGGGCTTTCGAAATATTTTATATTTTTTACCAAAATTTTCCGGATTTTTTTAAA
>NW_016223361.1:0-1430 GCF_001687245.7 Rhagoletis zephyria
TGCTGAGAAAACTGGCCACTTCAAAGGGGGTGGTGTACTAATTGCTTTACGGCGTAGTCTAAGGTCGTCATTTTTGAATTGCTCAACCACGAAACTCTAATTGACTATGTGTGCGCGTTGTTGGCTCGTTCGGCTCTTTGTTTATCTGTGTATCATATGTCCCACCTAACAGTTCAGATGAGTGATATAACTATCACATAGAGAATATCACACACATCTATGAAAGTAAAGGAAATTGTAATCTTTGTATTCTTGGCGACTTCAATCTCCCTGGCATCAACTGGACATGCTTTCAAAACTCGGGGCGCCTTACCCCAACCAACGTTACTCGTTCGCATGAAATAAACTTTGATAGTCTTTTTAGCCTCAATCTTACGCAAATTAATTGCATATTCAATAAGTTATCTAAATTATTAGATCTAGTGTTTGTAGACGAAAATTTGATATCTAATCTCTCTGAATGTAAGACTCCGATCTGTTATTCTGATATGCATCATAATCCCCTTATTGTTTCTTTAGATTTTTTTGATAAGCTCCCCTTAATACAAAATAATAGGATTTCCTACAATTTTCGGGATGCAAATTATGACGTCATAAACCTGGCTATAAATAACGTAAATAGGTGTGATATCATCAATTCAAAAGATGTTAATGCCTCTTATGAAACCTTTCTTTGCATTATGTCTGAAGTCTTCTCTGAGCAACTGGCTGCTTTACCCTCCAAGCCTCATAAATTACCCTGGTACTCTGTCACTCTAAAAAATCTGAAAAATAAGAGAAATAAATGCTACAAGCGCCATATGGCAAATATTCACAATACTTACCTCAAAGAGCAATACCTTAACTATGCGAAACAGTTTAATGTTCTTGATAAATTTCTTTATAACCATTACATTAGGAGACTTGAGTCTGAAATTAAAGACAACCCAAAAGCTTTTTGGAATTTCGTACGCTCTAAGCGGGGTAGTTCTAATATTCCGACTTGCATGTACTTTAACGGTCAATCCTCGAAATCTCTACCAGATACTGTGGAACTTTTTGCAAAATTTTTCAGCTCGAATTTCGCCTGTGAGAGTGATTCTATAAATCTACCACGAAATTACTGGCCGACCCAACGCCTAGATCTTGGCTCGTTGATTGTCTCGACATCTGACATTACTTACGCCATGTCTACCCTAACTCCGACATTGGAATGTGATTCTGATGGTTTTTGTGCCCACTTCGTTAAACGATGTAGTCTGTCATTATGTATTCCTTTATGTCATATATTCAACCTATCTCTTTCAACTGGATTATTTATTAACAGATGGAAAATTGCGTCTCTAACCCCAGTCTTTAAATCTGGAAATAGAAACGATATCACAAATTATAGGCCTATTCTAAACTGTCTGTCTGCTCAAAGCTATTCGAAAAAGTGATACATTTTAAAC
>NW_016223362.1:0-1430 GCF_001687245.7 Rhagoletis zephyria
ATTCATTACTCATGTGACCTCAGCTTCCGAGTTCAGTTTGGTGGTGGTGATGACGATCGAATGTGCACAACAGCGTGCTGACCAATGGCATTGTCATCCATCTAGCTCCTTTTCAGAGTTGACCAAGCAGACCTAATTAAAAGACAGTTTTTTTGTTTTAGTTGCTGTGATGCGGTGACACAGTTTTGGTGCTAAATAGCTAACTAAGTGTTTTTTTCTGTTTCTTTTTAGCCTGCTTACAGTTCCATTTATGATCAAGTACTACCAGCTCAAAAGTTGGTCACTTGCTGGCGGTGCAAGTCAGTCATCGAGTCGGGGCAGTTTGGTATGCTCTTGTTCTAGCCACGTCTTCTTTATCAGCCTTTCTGATGCTATCACTACTAATCTTCTTCCCGTCTACAGTCTTCACAGTACCGGCTGGAGATCAGCTGCACTACCGACAACAACAACGACAGCAGCAGCAGCACTACCACACTGACTGCTTTTCCTGTATCTACTGCGGATGCCAACTGCAGAAAGGAGCTCTGTACGGTCGGCACGAGGAGGAGATCTACTGTGAAGCTCACTTCCTGGCCATAACGGGTGCTGCAAGACGGGCTGCCACCACCATCACTGCTGCTGCTGTTTCTTCAGTTGACCCTTTGCCCTTCGACCTTGACAGAAGAGATGGCGACTACTTGCACTACACAGCCAACTGCAATGATCAAGTCCAGGCAGCAGCAGAAGCAGAGGCCATCGATCAATCTGGCGGCGCTGGGCAGTGTCACTTTTCAAGTAAGTGCTCTTTGTCAGCTCTATTTGCTACAAACTGTCGTTGCTGCTGATGCTGATGCTGTTGCTGATGGCCCTGTCACAACTGCTTGTCACACTGAGCTGCTTGTGTACTACTCGCTTTGCTGCTGCTGCTGCACCGATCAATGCGTCAAGATTAGTAGGCGCACTACTGCGAAAACACCACTGGTCGACATGGACAGAGTGCTCTCTGTGTGTGTCTGTGTGTTTGTTGCTACACCGACGACCACTACTGCCACCGACCGACCGACCAGGCATTTGATTTGTCAGCATCCCCTTCCTTCCCTTTCCTTCCCTTTCCATCCTTCTTCTCCGAGCGTGTGTCATCTTAGCGCGCAAAGTAGCTGTAGTCCCCATCTTTTTCGCCAGTAATCCACCGAGCAAACAAAGCGCACACACGCGCCCGCCAAGCGTGGAGGTGATCAGTGCTGCAGAGTCGGCGAATGATCACACAGTGGCGGAAAAGAAGAGGAGGAATACCCGAAAAATATTGTCCGATTACAAGTGAGGTGGTGTGAATGGTGCCATGGCAGCAGCAACATTAGCAGCAGCACTTGACTTGTGCCAGGGTTTCTGTGCTGAAGTTCAGTTCTACGATGTGCCAGCAGACCACTTGCACCAGGCACCACCACCACCAC
>NW_016223363.1:0-198 GCF_001687245.7 Rhagoletis zephyria
TCGGGGATGAATATGCTAGGGATGAAATTATTGGTACACACGCCTTCCAGGCACGCAGGGTTGCTTCAAGAAACACAAAATAATTAACTTCAAATAGTTTCAAAAAGTATAGTGCAAAACGAAATTTATTGAATAATTCCACATAAAATGATATACATAAATGACTCATTTTCTAAACGATTTAAATAAAACGCATTT
>NW_016223363.1:262-1430 GCF_001687245.7 Rhagoletis zephyria
ATTTTTTTGTTCTAATTTTATTACTAAGGCGTCTAATAAATGCATGACTTTTAGTTCTAGAAGAATAAAAGTCAGTAAAGACAAGTCTTTTTTGTATAATTTCTGATTTTAATTGCTCAAATTCTTTGCACCAGAGCAACTGTCAAAAATTTCAGCATTAAAAAGTTGCGAATTAGCACAGCAGAAATATAAAATTTCTCGCCATAATAAAAAGTTTTTTTCAACATGGAACTTTTCCAACTGATAAAAAAGAGAAAATTTGGAAAGACCGAACAAAAATTTCTCGTTGTGAATACGAATGCCATAGTTTTTACCTAGCTCGTGGGACTACGCAAACAGCTTGTAAATATGTATACACATAAAGTTGTTGGCGGTAATAAAGAGTCAAAATCAAAATGGGGAAAAGAACAAAAAGCGTACGTTAGTTGTCAGTTGGCAGCTCGCACGTTGTCTAAATTCTCAAGTAACATAAAATCCACAAAAGAAACATTGCTTGTATTACCAGCAATACGCCATGTATAAATATTAAAATAGAGATATCGCACGAGTGTTTGTTTTTGGTTTTTCAACACCATTTATAATTTTCTTTTAATAAAATCACGATTTGTCAAATGCTTAAATTTATTTATCTCATAATAATGCAGCACACAACCCTGAAATCTAAGAAAAAGGTTGAGGAAGGCCATTAAATAGCAGCACACAACCCCGTGCCGTAGTTATATTCTCTCCTGAGGAAGGCACGGGGTTGTGTGCTGCTATTTAATTGCCGTCCTCAGACTTTTTCTTAGATTTCAGGGTTGTGTGTTGCATTATTATTAGATAAATAAATTTAAGTATTTGACAAATCGTGATTTTATTAAAAGAAAATTATAAATGGTATTGAAAAACCAAACAAACGCTCGTGCGAAAGCTTTTTTTTTTGTGTGTTGTTAAAATTTATACATGGTGTATTGATGGTAATACAAGCAATGTATTCCTTTGTGGATTTTATGTTACTTGAGAATTTTGACAACGTGCGAGTTGCCAGGTTCTGTTATCAATATAATTAACACAAGCTTTTCCGCGTGGTTGCCTTTCAATAAATAGAATAAACAAATATTCGCAATTAAATTTGATTTGTTTTATAACTGACAACTAGCGTACGCTTTTTGTTCTTTTCTCCATTTTG
>NW_016223364.1:0-1200 GCF_001687245.7 Rhagoletis zephyria
TCTATGTAAAGCAAAACTCTCTAGGAAGACAATAGGTTTGTTCGTCGAATATCTAGCGAAAATTATCACTCAAAATATCAGTTAGTAAGAAAAAATGCTCCCAAATTCTCTCTCAAATAGAAAAACTTGCAAATTTCTGCACGAACGCAAATTTGCAGGAACTTGCAAGTTTCTCTGCCAGCTAGTGTCCACGGTTGCATTTAAAATATAAGAAATTTGTATAGAATTTTAAAGTTCTTTCAGAGGGACAAAAAACAGGATCTACATGTATATTTCTTGCTAGTCCAACTTTCTTCAACATACGTTTCAATCTCTTTGCCGTACTAACTTTCGCGTTTCCTATATCGACTCTGGTTGAGATTGCGTTACGAGTACGTTTCAAATCATTGGAATTNAAAGTGTGTAAAGTTTTATACCCGAGCGCACTTGTGCCCAAGGGTATTATAACTTTGTTCACATAACGTTGTTTGTAACAGGCAAAACGAATCGAGATAGATATAGACAAATGTATACATAAATGATCAGAATGAAAAGAGAANATAACTTTGTTCACATAACGGTTGTTTGTAACAGGCAAAACGAATCGAGATAGATATAGACAAATGTATACATAAATGCTCAGAATGAATAGAGAAGTCGATTAAGCCATGTCTGTCTGTCCGTCCGTCTGTCTGTCCGTCCGTCCGTCCGTCCGTCCGTGGTATGTGCACTTCTTTCGGGCGTAGGACGGATGGTATTGAAAATGGGCAAAATCGGACAATAACCANCTTTTGGGCGTAGGACGGATGGTATTGAAAATGGGCAAAATCGGACAACAACCACGCCTACCTCCCATATAACGGTAATTTGCCGAAATACGAAAACTGCGATATTTTAGTAACTACTTAAGATTATTCACTCAAAATTGATATTTACAATAAGTTTTAGACGAAAAATAAGAATATTATAAATTTTTGGAAAATGGGAGCAGCCACGCCCACTTATGGTTACATGTGTATATCTTGGTAACCGCTGCACCAATTTCTTCCAAATTTGGCACAGTCATTAACCTTGGTATAACATACGAAACGGCCGAGGATTTTTAAAATCGGACAATAACCACGCCTGCATCCCATATAACGGTAATTTAGAGTAATACGAAATCTTCGATAAATCAGTAATTATTAAAGCTAATTTATTCAAAATTGATGCTTCCAACAA
>NW_016223364.1:1247-1430 GCF_001687245.7 Rhagoletis zephyria
GAAAAGGGGCGTGGCACCGCCCACTTATGATCACATATATGTATCTCGGCAACCGTTCTACCAATTTGTACCAAACTCGGTATTTTGATTGTGCTTGCCACATAGAAGCAAAACGTTGAAAATTATTGAATTCCAACTAAAATTACGGCCGCTTTTGATATAACAGTAAATTTCAGAAATGCT
>NW_016223365.1:0-1430 GCF_001687245.7 Rhagoletis zephyria
GGTTTAAGGGACTACCGTCACTAAATACCAGATAATGAAGATAACACTTAATAGTAAATAAATACAGTAACGCACAGTGCGGCCAAAAGTTGAAAAAATCAAATTTTCAATATAGAGTTTTTTCATAATTGCGCTGGCTAGAGTGATCATATGAGAAGCGAAAGCCGTTCACAGTACCTGCCTGTACACTAAATCCTTCCCTCTTAATTTTCAGTCGGAATGTGGCCTTCGCCCAAGCACAACATTATTGCAGATTCAAATTGAAAAGTTATAAACGTGTAAAAGTACTTTAAGTAGTGGAGATCCAGCAAAACCAAATGGAATCTACAATGGTGAAAGAAATAAAAAAACTTTTAATTTTGACCAGTTTTGGCAATATTTCTTTTGTTTTGATAAAATTCTATAACTATATAACAATCATCATATAAATCCATTAAAATTTACCAAAATCCCCCAAAAATTTCAAATTTTTTATTAAAAAATTTTTTACGTATGCAGTTTTATAGCCCACCACATTTTAGTAGGACAAAGTGCAAGTTTTAAGACGCTAAAACATCGCATTGATTTGTAATAATATTTTTAGCTGACGACGCTTTGCATTTTCTTCCATGCAAAGTACGCTCAAAATTTATTTTTATATGGAAGCAAAAGCCTAGCAGCGTCAACGAAAAAAATTATTAATAATAAACGCAATTTTCTAGCTATTTGAAACTTGCACTTTATCGCACTAAAATTCAAGGCCAAAACAACTGCAAACCTAAAATTTTTCTTAAACTTCCGAATAAAGGGTTGAAATTTTTTAATATTTTACAAAGCTTGAAAAGCGGATGTCAAAGATAAAACGTTTCTATTATTTCTTCCACCACTGTACGCCTAAACGTTAAAATACGTGAAAAATTCTGTAGATACCAACACTGTAACGGACATTTTTTACAAATGTTTTTGCTGCTGGATGCTGTATTTAAACCTTTTGAAGGTTACTTAGAAAAGTATTCGCTACTAAATAAAACAAAATTCACCTGCATGTAAAAATGTTCAATTTTTTAATTAGATTTCTTAGCAAGATTTAGAATATGCAGTTTTATAGCCCACTCAACTTCAGTACAATAAAGTGGAAGTTTAAAGTAGCTGGGTCTTAAGGCTGATTTTTTGCACTTTTTTCTTCATGAAAAAACCATATAATAAAATCAGCGAGCATTCTTCGTATGGAAGAATATCTGTGATACTGTTAGCAAAAAAAGTTTTCAAAAATCATCGATAAGTGCCGGCTACTTCAAACTTGCACTTTATTGTATTAAAGTTGAGTGAGCTATAAAACTGCATACTCAATATCTCTGTAAGAAATGCAATTAAAAATCTCGAAGTTTTTACGAAAGTTTGCGAATTTTTTTTTAAATATTATGCAAAGTTTGAAATTTGGATTTATTCGG
>NW_016223366.1:0-1430 GCF_001687245.7 Rhagoletis zephyria
ATATAATTTTTAAGGTCTTCTGCAACACAACACCACAACAGGCCCTTTTCGAAAGCTTGGTCGCCTCTTTAGCAGCTGTCTTCGTCAGACAACGAACTCCTCGACTATAAAGTTCGTGTGGGAACAGTTGGGTGGCTATCTGCCTATTGGAGCTGTTGGTCCAACATCAATTTCTTCTTTGATTTCAAAAACTTACAAACTGGGTCCAACTCCTCTTGTTGACATATACTACGATTTAAGTTACGGTCGTCGTCCTCAAATATTATTAATAGTAAGCGGTCCTGGAACATCGGCACCAATATTGGAAGTAAGACGGACACTTGAGTACACAAATTTATTTGGTCATAAAAAGTATATGTTAACGTGCTTTTTAACGTTCACAGAATAATATACGATGGCTGGGTCCAAAAGCACCACAATATGAATTTAAGCACGGAGAATACAAGCAGCTTAATAACGTACTAGACGATTTTTTGCCCAATGAACTTTCGTTTGATCAAAAGTCAGCAGAAAAAGAGGCAATATCAACTTTTATAAAGGAACTGAATAATGTGAGTATGAAGTTGATGTCATAATATACTTACACCGAAAAAAAGTGGGAAAATTCTTCTAAAAGGGGGTGGGTTTGTGGGGTTAGTGAAGGCCTGAACTAGAGATGGCCGCCCACATCACTATATGTTTTAATTGATACAAATACAAATGAATGGATTTCACTTAATACATTTAAACTTAACCTCTGTGGTATTTAAACCGATCCTCTGTGGTGTGGTGGTTAGCAGTGCGCGCTACCATTCC
Source organism: Rhagoletis zephyria (assembly GCF_001687245.7). Classification (NCBI taxonomy): domain Eukaryota; kingdom Metazoa; phylum Arthropoda; class Insecta; order Diptera; family Tephritidae; genus Rhagoletis; species Rhagoletis zephyria. The sequence goes on from NW_016223366.1 coordinate 796, forward strand.
GCAGGAACTGGGTTCAAGCCCGGTTCAACCCAACATCAAAAAGTAATAACTAAAACAAGTTTTGCTAATAGCTTCTTATAAAAATACAACTGCCGTTCGGTGTTAGCGAAAAACTGGGACCCGTTGTGTGACAACCTCAAGGCCCACGCCTCAAATTGGATGAGAAGCTCTACCAAAAACTAAAATATGTCTAAGCGCCAATCTATTATTATTACATATATTTAAACACAACTCTTTCAATGTCTCCAGTATGTTGTTTCTATTCAATTAACAATGCAAAATATAAAAACTTTTATAAAAACTCCGTTCTGCGTTGGCGAAATTCGGGCCGTGCTTCCAAAAATAAATCTAATCAGTCCAACTCCAGCTACACAGTATTTCGCGTCCAACTTCTTTCTGCGTTGGCGTTAATTAGTTGATAAGTCTGCATCATTTCTTCCAATAAAAACGAGACGAAAGCTAGCCATTTAGTTTATTGTACCTCAGATAACATATTACGAATTAGTCAATAATGATAGAATACAAAATTGCGCCGTCCTGGCGGCGACAACATTTCTGAAGTATAAGTAAACTAGACCTCTAGATACTCGAAACTCGTTCATATCTCAACTGCTCAAATGTTTGTTCAAAATTGA
>NW_016223367.1:0-1430 GCF_001687245.7 Rhagoletis zephyria
TAGCTTCGAAATACTCCCGAATTAGTGCCAGCAATTAACTACTTTAGTACGCTTTGTTTTGCGCCAGTTGAGAAGTGCATGCGCATAAACAATTTCTAATATGAAAAGTTTGCACACAGAACTTTGCGCATGCTTCTATATTAAAACGTGCTTTATATCCAGTTTGATGCCAGTTGCTTGGCGTGTAGCATACCTTTAGGCACTAAGTGTTATTAGTCACCAAAATAGTCGTGAAAAAGAACTATTATTATTTTAGTTGAAGAACGCCCTATCTCAGCTGCCGATTCAGAAAAAATAGGCATGAAGGGCAGATAAATTTTAAAACCTACCCGAGAAAACGGCACTTAAAGAGTTAAATTCTTAAGGTAAATAAAAATAATATATTAAATAAATACATAAACGAAAATTTTTCATGCTTAATACATACATACATATAGCGAGCCTTAACCCCCAAAAAGACGTTAGCGCCATGTTTTTTTTTAACTTTTGTTCCTGGAGCTTTTAGATGCATTTCTGCATCTGAAAAAAAATTGACTTACGTATTTTTCGCGGTTAGGGCTCGAGGTGTATACGCATATTATAACCGAGTATGCTGTATATCGTCGGTGATACTGCAAAACGGTCTATGTCAATTAGTACTCTTGACATTTAGATGGTCTCTTACTGGCACCGGCATGCATCTGCAAATCGTTACCCCCTAATAAACGAACGCCAAAACTATCTGCCTTTGGCTGATGAAGATAAACGATTTCCAGAAACGATCAGATACAGATAACAGATCAATTAAGAGCACCAGAGGTAATATGTGACATAGAACGTTTTGCAGTATCACCGACGATATGCAAACATTAAATTTGCTTTGGTGTGTGTGTTAAGCTTATAAGTTGTTATAAGCGTTGCAGCGTGTTAGTAATTATGTAGGCGTATTTGCTGGNTGATCGAGTTGGTAGAGTTGATTGACCTTGGACTGGTGATGAGGGAGGGAGGGAGGAATGAGAATTAAGAAATACATGCAGATGAAATCAATGCATATCGCACACCGTCTTCAAAAGCGGCACAACTAAAATTTAGACATTTTTGAAATTATCGCTAAAAATGTACATAGAGCTTTTATTTACCTTTCAGCAAAAGTTGGAGCAAATTTGTGTTATAATTTATAAAAAAAAAACCCTAAGGTAAAGTCTCCCTTGCCCATATGATTATCATGTGCCAAGAAATAGTTTTTTTTATTTTCTGACAAACGTGTAATTTTGAGTTGTGCCCATTTTGAAGACGGTGTTGGGTATTTGCTTAACATATTTTTCGAAATCACCAAGGTTGGTCGCTTACCTGCAATTCGCTGTGATTGGGACTGAGTCGATCCCATTGCTTCTGCTCCTCCTGCAGCATGCGTCGCTCTTGTATGCGCTGATTGAATTCGAGTCGATCGA
>NW_016223368.1:0-1430 GCF_001687245.7 Rhagoletis zephyria
CGCAAAAGTGGAGACGGGATGTGAATCGGCAAATCCGGTTGCTGTACACCAGCACACTACTTTCCCATTCTGGGGAATGATAATAATAAGACAAGTTAGGTTTATTTGAAATGAAAGGATAGGAAGAAAAGGCTTGAAAGCTTGCTTTCAATTTGCAAAGGTATGAGTTATCAAATTATATCGTAAAATTGTGCCAAATTGTGAGAGTTTGAGAAAATGTGCGTGAGTGAGTGAGTGAGTGAGTGAGTGAGTTGTGATGTATGAGTGAGTGCACGGTGACGGTCTTCTTCAGCAGGAGACGCCCTTCAGCTTGTGCAGCAGTTGGCTGCTCTCCGCCTTGAAGAGCCAGGCGGTGTCCGCACCGTGGCAGACGATCGGGTTGCCCGTCAGGTCGATGATGATGTTTTTTGCGAGGAGCGGCTTGAAGACCGTCTCCTTCAGCGCCTCGATGGTGTTGTGACTGAGGTTNAGCGTGGCTCGCCAGGCTAAAGGCGCGCCGGGCGATGTGCTCCACATGATTGTTGGTGAGGGCAATCTCGGTGATGGCGTCCATGCCGTGGAAGGCGTTGCTGCTGATGTGCCGAATATGGTTGCTGGACATTTCCAGATGTTTAAGGTGCAGCTTCTTCACCGCTGGCGGAGCAGGGTGATGGTCAGGTAGTGAAGTTCCGTCTGAGAGGGAGTTGGTAGTTAAAGAGGAGGAAGAAACGGTGGTGGGCGGTTGTGTAGCCGTCACCTCGTTGAAGGCGAGAGAGGGCACCTCTTCGAAGGAGTTTAAGTCCAGGTCGACTCGTTCCTGCACTGCCAGTCGGTCGGCCAGTTTGTACAGCGTGCTGCTCTTCAGTTCCTTGTTGTTCGTGATCGTAAGCGACTTTGTCCCCGTCTGCTCTGTCATCACCCTGAAGGCCGTCTCGTCGATGTGCCGCAGGTAGTCGTTTCCGATGATGAGGATGTTCTCCAGCTCGACGGCGGCAAAGGCGTTAGCGCTGATCTCAGTGACGTCCGTCCCTGAGATCATCAGCTGCTGGAAGTACATGCCGGCGAAGCGGGTTCTCAGTGTGTCCTGAAGCAGCCGAAGACTATTGTCGGTGATGCCGGGGCCGTAGCAGTCGATGGTGGAGCGATTGATTATGTTGCACTGCTGAGTGCGACCGGCGGCGGCTGGGGCTGCTGCTGAACGTAGGCTGAAGAGGTTTAGTAGAAGGAGGACTAACGCCAGTGAGGAGTTTTGGGAGTTCATTTTTGCTCGATGATCTTGGATGATCTTGTTTTGGGAGTTTAGAAGTAGGAGAGAGAGAGGGAGCATGTGCTACAATGCTGGTTACAAGGGGATTACTGCCTCTCAGACGACCACCAAACGATGGTTTTGTCCACTCTTTAGTTGCTCTTTAGTTACCATCATGTCAATCATTTGTAATTGGCACTATCAT
>NW_016223369.1:0-1430 GCF_001687245.7 Rhagoletis zephyria
TTGCAGTCAAAGTTATCATAATAATTTTTGTGTGGTTGGCGCATTTTGTTTACTTACTCATTTTACTCCTAATTAAAGCGGTTTTACTACACTCACTACAGTATTAGGGCTTAACATTTAGCGTTTTTAGTTTTTTACCAGGTAGTCAAGCCTTTTTCCAAAGGACCATAAATTATAATATATTTCCAAAAGTTTACACAAAATTTGGTTATATGGGTATCAATTAAAAGAAGAATTTAAAGAAAGATTAATTATAACTTTTGTTTTCAATTATCCTTTTGGAACATGTCAAAAATATCCTTTAAATTTATTATAATTCAAGATTTTTAATTATTAATGCATTTTGAANTTTGAAGGATCTTAATTTAATTTCAGTCCTATAAATATGTATATATAAGGATACTGAAGGATAAAAAGTGCGAAGGGTATTTACCTTTAATAAATTTTTTCGGTGTCCTTGGGAGAAATCCTGCCTGCCTATTAAAAATCTAAAGATGTAAATTTGCTAGAAATGCGTTCAAATATAGGAGGCATATCGAATTTATCGCATTTCCTAAGTTTTCATTGATGATAAAATCAAGTTATTAACTAAAACTTCAACTAAAAGTCGACACGGATTATTGGTATCCTACGGCCATTAAACTTCATATATACATATGCTATTTAGGCTAAAATGCACAAATACGGACGGTATGCATATCAAAATTTCCAAAGAAAATTTTTTCCATATTCTTGGGTGCTCATATTTACTCAATTTTAAAAATTTTGTACGCGACAAATTTTGTATGCAAAAGTTAACACACATTTCCACACATTAGGAGAGGAAACTGGTTACCGCTCTATAAACAAACATTTTTTTAGAGCAAATTTTAAACATCTTATGTGTAAACTATGCAATTGTGAACAATAAATGTTTGGAATTCAACAAACCAATTTGAAATTTTTTCTACGCCGCACTTATGCTAAGTAAAAGTAAAGATGCAGTGTTTAATTTAATTAACACGGTGTGTAAATTTGCATTCATTAAGAGATTACGTATCTTAATATGCATAAATTTAAACAAACAATTTTTAGAGTGTAGCATGGCGTCTGAGTAACATTCATTCCTGGTCACTCACATATCCATCGATATTGCTCGTTCTTAGCTTGATGTTGTTTTCTTTTTGTTATAAAAGAACAGGCTTTGTATAAACGAAAAGGAATTACAATCCGTTATTTTCCCCCCTGTTAAATTTTGCATAATTTTATTCACAATGCAAATTAAAAACAAAATATCTTTGGAAAATGATCTAGAAAAGCGGTTTAGGTATCTCGGCGTTTTTTTTTTTTTGACATTCTACCATGCCTACAGTGTAATAGCTTTTCCCTTGTATTTGTATTGCACAAAGCCAATTGTAATTTTGCCTCATTTACTTTCCTCTTTTTTACTT
>NW_016223370.1:0-1430 GCF_001687245.7 Rhagoletis zephyria
AAAAAAAAAAATCGTACAGTATCCACATCTATGAACTTTGCTGTCTTTCAAATGGGCCTATTTTTTACCCGTGTTGAATAAATATTCGTCAGCAACACTCACAAAATCGCCATTTTTGATGTACTCGATGCTGCCGCAGCGCTACCCAAGGTGAAAAACATACATACGTACATACACAAACACATGTCCATTAAAATGCATGCGTATGTACGAATGTATGCACCACGTATGTATACTAGCGAAAAATGCCTTGCCTTTTGCAAAAATAGATGCAGCTTTTTTATTATACATACTAACTTGCATTATTTAAACAATAAATCGACGGAAATTTGATAATGGAAATATGTATATCACATGACATCTGTGGTCCACACTGGTGAAGCTCGCATATTTTCCGTTTCTTGTCGAAACGAAACGCAAGGGACCCACCACGGTAGAAGCCACACAAAGTGACTCCCGAACCGTGACAGAAAAGACTCGCATCACATTTTTACAAATTACATAAACCTAGGAATTAGGCAATTATTTATAACTAAATTTTCTTTGTATATTACCCAAGGAACATTCACAATTATTCTTTAAACAATTTCTTCTTTTACAATCGCTCCATACAAAATTGCAGCAAATTTATTCGTAGACAATCTTCCAACAATTATGTACCAACAGCCATTTTTCTCTGATTTCTGAAAATCGTACGAAGCGTTTTGGCAGCGAGGGAATGGAATTATGAGCAATGTGTTTGTGAGAGAGGGAAGGAGAACGAGAGAGCGTGAAAAGTAAATAGATATAAACGAGGGGAAATGAAAGTGACATGACGTCATCGATTTTATTTATCTATATACAATCATATTTATATATGTGTATATAGTTATATGTCTACCTTTTTAGGCCGTATGATGAGGGGAAACTACTGTTGTGAAAACATGGGCGGATTCCGTGATATGGACGGTCGATAATGGCTACGCGATACGATTTTCCAGACGATTTCTTAATATATGTAAGAAGTTTTGATTTGTAAATAAAATAATTTAGGTTTCATAAAAAATAATAAAATAACATAAGCAAGTTGTAATCAAATAAAATGTAATAATAAAATACATAAATGAGATAAAATTAACTGTAATGTAATAAATGTAAATATATATAATAATGTATATATGATATATATTTTATATGTTTATAGTTTATACTAAAGTTTATGTACGCAGGTATGAAAAAACAAGTTACTTCTACAGTTTCGGTGTTTCCATTCTCAAGTTTTTACAGCGTATTCCATAAAGTTTGACACCTATTCAGGTTGAAAAAAATAAAAATAAAACATGATGTTAATAAAAAAAAACTAAAATGCGATTTTTTAATGCAAACATTTTTTGATTTTAATCTATCTCACACTCTCATGGTAAAAATCAAACATGTTAATAAAAAAAAAA
>NW_016223371.1:0-1430 GCF_001687245.7 Rhagoletis zephyria
AGGCTGGTTATGCAAATAATCGAGCCCGTTTGTCTACCGTATAAGACTGTGTAAGCATGATCTTGCATCTACCTCCGATTGACGAATTTGCTCGAGGCGGCCGTTATTACAGCAGTAAGACTCAAATAAACCAATTCATAAATATTAAGCCGAATTGCAAAAGTTCCGAATTGACAAGGAAAGATTTGACCACATCTGTCCAAGAAGGAAAACGATAGGTATATNCCGAATTGCAAAGGTTCCGAATTGACAAGGAAAGATTTGACCACATCTGTCCAAGAAGGAAAACGATAGGTATATCAATGGCGTCATTTGAACGATATTCATGAGATCACACGACTCATTTAGCCAATGTACGCGAAAACTTTTCATCCTATGGGGCAACGAGGATTCTTGGCCCTTGAGTTTCCGTATAAGGACTTTTATTGGCTTACATGGTACACCGGACCAATGCCAAAGTTGCAGGATCATAGAAGAATATTACGCTCGCTCAGGTGGAAATAAGGCCATAGCTGAAACGCATTACATCGAAAGGGATTAGTATTCCATATGGAATCAGAGCGCTACTATTCTTGGCATATGTGTGAGGAGGATTCCGCTTTTTAGTAGCTTCAATATAAACTAAAAATGTTTACTTTACAGAATGCGTTTGATTTTAAACGCTATTTTTGAATTGGCCAACGCAAAAGATCTTATTAGGCGCCGCGAAGCAAGCGGTAATTTTCTAGTACATACATATTTACATAAATAGCTGCTAGTGTAAATAATACATATCTATATGGTGGTAAGAATTTCCTAAAAAGAAACGATGAAACAGGAACAGTCGTCCGAAAACCCAGGTCAATATCTGCTGGAAGTGCTGATTTAAGTACACTGATTTGCTATTTACTTGGCTAAATAGATACTTTCAAATTATAACTCACATGAANAATTTTCTAGTACATACATATTTACATAAATAGCTGCTAGTGTAAATAATACATATCTATATGGTGGTAAGAATTTCCTAAAAAGAAACGATGAAACAGGAACAGTCGTCCGAAAACCCAGGTCAATATCTGCTGGAAGTGCTGATTTAAGTACACTGATTTGCTATTTACTTGGCTAAATAGATACTTTCAAATTATAACTCACATGAATTATATATTCCCTGAGAAACTATGCGCAACAACTCGCGGCGATGGAAAAACTGAAATTGAGACAAACAAGCCTGGGCATGTCGTAGCACACACTTTTCTTTCTTTACCTAGCGTAGTGATCGACAAGCTTAGTGAGCGCTCTGTAATCACACGCGTGTTTCACCAATATACGAACAGCGGTAGCGAAGCAACTATTTCCATGCACACAGTCCCATTCATTGAATCGTTTTTATGCAATGGTCGGTGTAGTGTTAATACTATTTACTATTGTACTTTGTTCATTTTTGTACT
>NW_016223372.1:0-1430 GCF_001687245.7 Rhagoletis zephyria
TTTGGCTTATATATACCAAATACAACTAAAACTTTCTGGAGCTAGAAAACTGCTAGATAAATTTGAAAAGAGCTAGGAGCTAAAACCTAGTTTTCGGAGCTAAATGGAAAAATAAAGAGCTAAATCTAGCTCCAAAACCACCAAAACTGGCAACACCGAGGACAACTATATTTTTATAAAACGTATCGCCGTTTAAAGTACGTGAGGTTGCCAAAATTTTACAGGAGGGAGTAAAAGTTGTCTCATTTCAAAACGGTGCTCTCTTTTATATCTTTATCTTGTATCAAAATATCGATTCAGTATAAACGGATATATGTATGTATGTATATCCCCCAAATGCAATTGCTCACAAAATTTCGTGCCTCTTTATTATTTTCGTCCGGCGCCATTTTATTCCTACATTAGTAATTTAGAAGTCAATGGCCAGTTAGTTTTTTTTTGTATCGCCTTTGGGTATTTGTCGACTGCGTTACAAGTCATATTTCATAGTTAGAAAATCAATAAAGAAATAAAGTTTGAAGCAAAATAAATAATATATGGGAAAAAGACGTTTAGCTTAAGGGTTTGAGGTTGATTAATTTCTTAATTCTTGAAAAAATCGTTAACAATTTGTGTGTGCCTTCTTAGTTTGGTTGTTTACACACATCTTTATAGCCACAATATGTAAATGTACATTTACATATGTTTATTAAGGTGCAACATCAAAAAATAATAATAGTGATTTTTCAACCGGAATTATAAAATTCATTATATGTTAAGACTTCCGCCAAAATATTTCGGAAAATTATTAAGATTAACGTGAGCTAGACCGATTTAAAAATGCCTCCAAAAATCGCATTATCTGAAATCTGTTGATAATATTNGTATCGCCTTTGGGTATTTGTCGACTGCGTTACAAGTCATATTTCATAGTTAGAAAATCAATAAAGAAATAAAGTTTGAAGCAAAATAAATAATATATGGGAAAAAGACGTTTAGCTTAAGGGTTTGAGGTTGATTAATTTCTTAATTCTTGAAAAAATCGTTAACAATTTGTGTGTGCCTTCTTAGTTTGGTTGTTTACACACATCTTTATAGCCACAATATGTAAATGTACATTTACATATGTTTATTAAGGTGCATCATCAAAAAATAATAATAGTGATTTTTCAACCGGAATTATAAAATTCATTATATGTTAAGACTTCCGCCAAAATATTTCGGAAAATTATTAAGATTAACGTGAGCTAGACCGATTTAAAAATGCCTCCAAAAATCGCATTATCTGAAATCTGTTGATAATATTAAAAAAAAATTATGTAGACCTTTTAAGCTTAAACTCCTCCATCGACTGAGCTGATTTTTAAGAAAAAATATTTTAATAACTAAATTTATATGTATTAAAAAACTCGATTTTGAAAGTATTTTCAGATAGGTCCAACTCATGCAAA
>NW_016223373.1:0-1430 GCF_001687245.7 Rhagoletis zephyria
CTTTGACAGGGACTTTTATTTTTAAGTGTCTTAATTTGTGGGTTATTGAGAGACTGAAAAATAAAAGTGGACGTACATAAGCGGAAGCAAAGCGTTAGGCATTTCTTTACACGATGCATACGTGTGCGAACATTTATAAAAAAGAAGAGAGCGTGGACATTCATAATATGATACACTGAAAATAGACTATTTTATTATATTGATAAAGAAAAGGATAAAGGCAAAGGTAAAAATAACAATAAAAACAAAGATGCGTAAAGATAAAGGCAAAAATGAAGATCAAGTTAAATTCAAACATTTTACTTATATAAGGGTAAAGGTGGAGGGGAATATGTAGATGAAGAAAATGGTAAACATAAAGGTTAAAACAAGGACAAATATTAAGAAAAAGATGAAAATGGGGATACCGATGAAAGAAAAGAATATGGTGTAGATAGAGACACAGAGGCTCCACCTGGGAACTATTTTGAGATTTTCCATATTCCCGGGACTTATCGATATAATAATCCATATTTTTAAGGATTTTGCGTATCGATATTTTTATCAAGTTTGTTTTCGCTTTTGTTATCGAATTGGGTCTCGATTTTATTATCGATATTTTTTTTTATTTTGTTATCGATTTAGGTATCGATTTTTTTATCGATATTTTTATTGTTTTCGGGACTATTCGGGATTTTCGGTACCTTCAGGACTACTTCGGGATTCTAGGGACTATATCGGGATTTATGGCACTATTTCCCACAAGTCCCAAACAGTCTCAAAAATCCCGAATTTATCCCGAGGATCCCGGAAATCCCAAAGTAGTCTCAAAAATCCCGAAATAGTCCAAAAATTCTGAGATAGTCCACAAGTCCCGAAGTAGGTCCGACGATTTCGAAAATTCCAGAGAAGTGGAAAATCCAAAAATAGCCAAAAATCCCAAAATAGACTCAAAATTTTGAAGTAGTACCGAAGATTCCGAAAATCGTTGAGAAATCTCGAAAACTCCGCATTAGTCCCAAAAATCCCGAAGATTTTCTGCGAACTGGAAGTTGGAAGATACTTGAATATCTTATATGCGTTGCATAACAAAATTGTTACTTAGTTGAAAAATTACAAATCAAATTGATTCGCTCCACAAATCAAATCAAAATCTTGTGTTTCTCATTTGATTGACAAATCAAATCACAAATAAATTTTATTTTTTATTTGGTCAACAAACCAAATCCCAAATCAAATATATGTATTTCGTAATTTATAGCGGATTGTAAATCAATAAGGATTTCTACGCACTTCTACGGTACCCTGCGCACACGTTCGTGGGAAACCGCACTCTAACACTTATTTTTTTCTCTTCCGGCGATAAGTGTCTGGGACCAACAGCAACGGAAATTATACGCAGATAACCCTTTCCCACTGAGAGGAGCACACATCTACAAAAAATAAACCAC
>NW_016223374.1:0-929 GCF_001687245.7 Rhagoletis zephyria
TCGGCAAGCAGCTGAGCAATTTCAACTTTGAACCAATGCAACTGACATTGTAAATTAACAGTTTCGCTCCAAAAAGGCAATGAAGAAATAACTCAAAGAATATTTCAACTTTTTCTGTGAATTCTCAAGTCATTCCCGTTGCTTCGTTAAGGTAACTTTTCCCCAAGGCTAAGAAAGAAAACATATTAATTCGAAAATGAGGGCAAGCTGCAGCGGTAAGAAAAGAGGAACGATTGCTTAGTGCATTGCAGCTGCAATTTATGCTCATTCAAAGCTTTGAAACTGTACGAAATATGAGTCAAACGAAATTCACGCTCACTCAGACGCACGCATTACCAAATATGAACGACTTAGCTACGCATAAATTTTGTAGAATTGCAGAAGCAGAATTGCAAAAAGGCAAATGCTTGGCAGAGACATTTTTTCAGTTCTGTTACTTTCCTTGGCAACACTGAAATCGGCAAAGAAGCAAAATGTGGCCTTTCTAGTCAACGCACAGTTACCGCAAATTATCTAGGTATTTGGTTGTAACTGTATTCCGCATTGAATTTTGCATATTCGTACCCTATAGGAAGCTCTAAGATTGCATTTTATGCACCTTCTGTAAAATGTCTCACAAGTCAGTAGCGGCGTAGTTAGCAGTTCGAGTTTTCGAACAACTTTCTGATAAGCGACTAACGACATCAGACTTTGAATTGCCAAAGCTGAAACAAAAGTGCAATTAATTGGTCTTCTCGTGAATTTCGGCTATGGTGTTGCATGAAGGCAGCCGCTTTTGGTTCTGAGATCGCATGTTCGAGTCCATTTCAATGGGGTTAGGATTGTTTTCCTTTAATCTAGTAGTTTTCCCTGCAGGGTTGCGGTATGAAATTGTGTGTGCACAACGCAAGTGTGTGTGTGTGTGTGTGTGTGTGTGTGTGTGTGTGTGT
>NW_016223374.1:989-1430 GCF_001687245.7 Rhagoletis zephyria
CCATCGATTGGCTTAACGAACTGTTTGCTGTTTCTGTAGAAATTTTGTAAGGATTTCCTTGCTTCTTCAAAGAAGGTTGACTTAAAGTGTGTTGGACGAAAGTCCAATGACGGTGCGGTGGTATCTTGTGTCCTATAAATCTTGTAACTGTACTGATCAGTATGAGTTCGATTGGCGAACGAGTATCCAGGTACTTTAACAATTTTGAAGACACGCCGTACCCAGATTGGGAATATCTCGTTGGAATGATAAGATTTGGGTGGCCTTTCTGAATCCATGAAGAGTTATGAGCTGCTTTACATTTCTCAATGGCTAAATGACACCGGCGAACTAATGATCGCATAACTTTTGAATTCTATTGGTTGGGTCACTTTATTTGCCAGCAACATTTCGACGCCGTACCTTTAGGCGTATCCTTTAGTTAGGCTTAGTTATTGGGCG
>NW_016223375.1:0-1430 GCF_001687245.7 Rhagoletis zephyria
AGAAGACTCGTATGAGGTTGCCACCTATTCGAAATTAGTTACAAATTAAATAAAACATCATAATATCGGTATCAAATTCAAAAATATTTTTAATAAGATTGCCACCTATTTTGAAGCGCATATTTATTCAATTTTTTTTTGTTTAGAAAAAAAGGTAAAATATTACTATTCATGGCGACCAAGAGAAGGTTCTTCAACAATTCTTTTCCTATACACAAAATGCTATGTCTTAGGATAATAGTGTAAGATTGCCACTTATTTTCGATTCTACATAATTTATCCGAAACACCGCAATATGGATATCAAATGAAAGGTGCTGTTGAGAACTTTGGTCAGAATATATTTTCCATCAGGGTTGCCACGCGTCCTTATAATACAAATTTTTATTTTGTTAATCTCAATCAAAATTTTTTTATGTATACATATGTAGATAGTACACATACGCTCAAGATATGTACCATTCATTTCAGCGTATTTCGGAATAGGGTTGCCAACTAAATTTTAGAGTAAGTAAATACTACTTGATAGATATGGAAAACCTATTTTTTGTTTATTTCCAGAATATTTTTTCAAAGCTATCCAAATCTTGAAAACTTTAAAAAATATATGCACNATTTATTTAGTTGGAACTTATCGAATTATCGATTATTATTGAATTACTATTTATAAAGTTAACGGAATTTATCGAGTTATCGTAATGTATCGAGTTCTTTCAACTTATCGAGTTATCGATATTAAGTTATCTACTGAAACTTGTAGATTTATCGATTTGAAGCTTCTCGAATTTTCAAAACATATCGAGTAATCGATATTTAAAGGTTATATAAGTTTATCGAGTTATTACTGCTTATCGAATTTTATCGTGTTACCAGAGTATAAGGAGTTATCGAAATTTGGTGGAAGCTGTCGAAAAATATGGAGCGATCAAAAGTAACCGAGTTATCGAAATTTATAGAGGTATTCAAGGTCTAACGAGATATATAAATTATTGAATTATCGAAATTTATCAAAATTAGTCGAGTTATCGATTTTCGTTGAACTGTCAGATTTTAGTGTTTTTCATTCATTGAATTATCGATATGTATGAATTTATCGAAATTTATCGACAGACTAGAATGTTTCGGGTCAATTCCAACTCCTGCCAAAATCCTCCAAAGACCTTGACGATATAAAAAAATGAAGTCATGTTTTAGTTCCAAAACAGTCGAATCTCGACAGTAACCGGCGTTCCTAGTTTACATAAATATTTGAGGAATATTTTGCCTCACATTTTACTCTACATACTTGATCGGAAAACAGACTGCAATTTGTTTCGATCACTGGAGTTTTCCACCGTTTATTTGAATTTACCTCTTAAATCTGATGAAAACCTCATGAGAGTAATAGGAAATGTCAGCAGTTGCCTGCAGAAAGCCACTTGGAATTCCACT
>NW_016223379.1:0-1429 GCF_001687245.7 Rhagoletis zephyria
TGAAAAATATCCAAATTCTGGGTCGGCCAACTTTAACTATAAAAACTACTATTTAGTAATTCTACTTAGCTTTTGCGATGCCGATGGTTTGTTCACAACAATAGAGTGCGGATTTGCGGGACGGAATAGTGACGAAGGCGTTTTTCGAGTTTCGACGTTTGGACGTTGGTTGGAAAACTGCAGCAATATACCATCTCCAAGTGAACTTCCGCACGACGAAAGTGGCAATAACTTTCCGTACTACTTTGTTGCGGATAGCGCATTTCCTTTAAGGAAAAATTTAATGCGTCCTTACCCGGAAAGAAACATAAACAATAAGATGCGTATATTCAATTACAGACTCAGTCGCGGTAGGAAAACCATAGAGTGCACTTTCGGAATGATGACAAAAAAATTGGAGTTTTTCCGACACCTATACGGTGCCAAAAATATGACACCATCATTTCAATAATANCCAGCATGTGCTTTCCAACTTGAACTGAATCCTATGAATTCGAAGCCTTACCAACTGCGAATCAAAAAATGCACCTCTATCTGGGTAAAGCCAAGGGTACGAAGGGCAAAGAAGTCACCGACTATCGTTCCTTCATACGTTCCATTATTCGACATTCGGATCTCATCACCAAAGAGGCATCATTCGAATATCTACAAAACGAAGGCGAACGCGTGTTACTCGAATTAATGGACGAATTGGAAGTGGCCTTCTCGCATCCGCATTCCAAGCGCACAGATTGTAATCATATTTTGCTAAAGTTCGTGCCAACTGTTATAATGGATCCAGCTAAGATTGAGGAATCTGTCACCAGAATGATAATGCGCTACGGTCCACGTCTGTGGAAATTACGTGTGCTGCAAGCTGAGTTGAAAATGCTGATCCGACAGTCACCGCAAGCGCCAACACAGGCCATACGCTTATGCATTGCTAATGACTTCTTAGATATTGCTATGTACACGGATGTCACGGATCCAGAGGCGGGAATTGTAAGTAAAATATACCGAAGAGTAATGTCTCAACACATTGCAAATGAAATAAATTTTGTTTTGTTGGTTTATTTCAGATTAAGTTTAAGGCGTATGGCGAAAAGCTGGGCTCACTGCAAGGTCATCCAATTTACACGCACTACATGACCAAAGATTTTCTGCAACAGAAACGTTTTCAGGCACAAAAAAACGCACAACATATGTATACGATATACCCGACATGTTCCCGACATGATGCTGTGGTAAGCATATGCAATTATATATAAAACAGCGCATCGGTGTTCAAACTACGTTTGATATATAATTAATTTAATAGCACATTTTTGAATTATTAAAAAAGAAAGAATCATTAATCAACTACTTAGTAATAGAAACTTTCAAATACATTAATACAAATACACAATAAAATATTTAGCTGTGTAACAAGTGTGAATTATCAAACAAAAGT
>NW_016223381.1:0-1429 GCF_001687245.7 Rhagoletis zephyria
AACACCACACCTGGAAGTTTTCTCAGAAAAAGCCCTTTATTCAAAAAGTGCAAGAAATTGCCTACAAAGTTTGAAGACCACCAAATGAAACCAATTTTTTATAGACCAGCTTAAATTGGAATATAATTAGCCAAATTAGAGCCCATTTTGAAAATTAATTCTATTTTATTTTGCAAGCTCAGTGCTAGTTTTCTTTTTGCTAGTTACACAAATATTACCTTCGTTATTCGTTTCCATTCTCTTATTTGAAGTGTCTTTATCACCTGAAGTCTTATTCCAATTCGAACTAAAAGAATACTGACTACGAAAGAAAAAAAAANTTAAGAAAATAATTAGTATGCACTTGTTTACTCCGGAGAATTAGTTTAGTGAAGGGAAAAATAGAAAAACTGTATTTATCGATACTTTAATAAATGACTTTTGGTCAGCGAATATTAGCTGCCAGACTATATGTTCGTATTTTCTTTTTATTAAAAACTTAAACATAAACTGTGTATCATATAAAATTCGGTATAAATTTTTAGATTTTCAAAAGCATAATTCGCGCGAAATCTAAACGAACGATCTCTATACATATTTTGCACAAAGTAGATATTTTACACAAAACCAACAAAGTAGTACAGAGAGACACGTTAATTAAGTATGCAAAAAAAAAAACACAACCGACTTCTGGCTCATATATATACTTAAGAGAACCGTTGAATTCTTCATGATCCAATGTTCGGAAATAAACTAAATTAGTATGGAAACACCATTGAGTTACCGCCTTTCTGATGAAAACGCTTTCACGAAAACGGTTAAAACTGAGAAACTGAAAATGTTTCTGCACTCTAAGATTTCTGTTGCAAACTCTGAACCCCAAAATTCGATCGGGATCCCCTACACTTCAGGGTGAAAAATCCAATCTGGCAACCCTTAACCTATAAATAAACTTTTGATGGATTCAATATTGAGGCGCTTGGACGTAAAATCTGGATATATAGAAATTGTAGGTCATTTGAAAATATATAAATTTTTTGGTCATTTAGAAGCTAGGCATAAATAATAAGTTTATTAAAAACCGGACATAAATTCTTTAACATTTAAAAACTGTTCATGTATTTTTAGTCATTTACCAACAAATATTATTGGTCATTTAAAAACTGGTTATAATTTATGATGATTTCCAAACAAAGCATATAATAGTTAAAAAGCTGAATATAATTTTTTAATTATTTAAAACTTGGACATACAATTTTGGATCACTAAAAACCAGGGACGTGAACCGGATGAAAAGTTTGATCGGTTCGGTTAAGCGGTTCAAACCGTTTTTGCAATTTTGAACTGGTTCTTCAAAGCGTTTTTTTTGGTCTTTGAATCGGGTTTTCGGTTCGGTTCAACGGTTCGGTAATCAAAAAAATAACGCGCAAGTTTAAAGGCCCGTTTACAT
>NW_016223383.1:0-1429 GCF_001687245.7 Rhagoletis zephyria
CTTGGACCTCTCAACAAACCCCCCAGCTGGCTGTGTGTTATCAGGCTTCTTACATTTTCGAACATATTTCGCGATATCCGCCTTCATCTGCGACCAATAAAAATTTTGTGCAACCCTAGCGAAAGTTTTCCGGATGCCCATGTGACCGGCCAACTGGTCATCATGACTTTAACTGAGAATCCCAGCCCTCTCCTCTCGACCAACAACCTTTTTCCAATCCAAAGAATCACCGTGAATAGAGGGGAATTTGGACTTAACGAATTTGTAGAGGCAGCCGCCTTCTACTCTCCACGCTGGGTACGATAAGGGTCTCTTTTCTACAGACCGAATCATCTTCGACAACCAGGGGTCACTAGTGGAAACTTCAGCAACAGGCACACTACGGGACAACATATCTGGAACCACATGTTCCTTTCCCTTCCGGTGGACAATCTCAAAGTCATACTGCTGGAGCTTCAGCGCCCAACGCGCTAACCTACCACAAGGATCCTTCAAGTTGTTCAGCGAAACCAAAGAATAGTGGTCAGTGACGACAGTAAACCTAGCGCCTTCAACATATGGACGCAATTTCTCGACCGCCCACAAGACCGCTAAACACTCCTTCTCTGTCGTCGAATAATTTTTCTCATTTTTATTCAGGGACCTACTCAAATATGCTATAACCCTCTCACCGTCCTCAAATCTTTGGGTCAAAACTGCTCCTATACCGAAATCAGACGCGTCTGTCTGGATTGTGAAAGGCTTCTCAAAATCTGGACAGCTCAAAACGGGTGCTGTCACCAGGCGCTCCTTCGCCTCCCTAAAGCTCCGTTCACAATCTTCGTTCCACTCGAACTTTCGGTTTTTCTTTGTTAATTCGGTGAGAGGCCTAACAGCAAAGTCCTTAATAAATCTTCGGTAACAGGACACTGTACCTATAAATGACCTAACTTGTTTCACATTTTTAGGCCTTTCGATGTTAACCATCGCTTCAACCTTTTCTGGGTCTACGTGTAGACCGTGCTTGTCTACCACGTAGCCTAAATACTTTAACTCTGGCCTACAAAAGTTGCACTTATCCCTATTCAACCTAAGGCCCGCTTTAGTTAACCTATCTAAAACTATCTGCAGAATCTCTAGATGTTTATTGAAGTTATTTGTAACGATAATGATGTCATCAAGGTAAACAAAGACATGGGGCTCTAATTCGGGACCTATAACTGAATCTATGAATCTTTGCCAAGTTGCGGGTGCGTTATGCAACCCGTATGGCATACGATTAAATTGGAAGAGACCTCTTCCTGGTACCGTAAAAGCGTACTTGCCAATACGCGGACTTAATGTCCAGACAGAATGGACAGGAGCCTGGCGTCCCTCAGCTTATCCAAAGTCGCCGAAACCTAAGGAAGGGGGTAGCTATCTCTCTCTGTACATTTATTTAAAACCCTAT
>NW_016223384.1:0-1297 GCF_001687245.7 Rhagoletis zephyria
TATCGCATTTGGAAAAAGTGGTGACAAAACTTTTGGCCCACCCTGTATAGCAAGTCAAAAGTTTCGATTGCTCAATTCAGGCCCAAAAATGACTCATTTTGCCCATTGCTCATTATATTGTTAAAGTAGTAACTACATTTTAGCTAAAAATGACTCTTCAACAGTAAACTTCATTAACATCACCCTCTTAACAACAATTGTAAGATAGCCGAAAACCACCGTTCAAAAATAGTAAAAAATGTTCAGTCTTAGGAGTTCAGCAAATACACTAACCTAATATGATTGCTTAACGCGGAGAATTGAGCAAAAGGGAAATAGAAAGACATTTGTCAAAAAGGGAAAGAGCGGTTGAGTACATAACTTTCAGTGCAGTCTAGCGGCATAAAAAACATAACAGTAAAGCCGACGAAATAACGGGAACTATCCAACAAAAACATTAACCTAACATAATCGAAAGCACTCCTCGACAGTAGTCTTAACCTAATATAACAATGAGCACTCCCCAACAACAACCTTAACCTAACATAACAGCGAAGCCGCCAAAAGCGGCCTAATCAACATCTACTCCCCTTCAATGACACTAACCTAATATAATAATAGAGCCGCTAAAAGCGGCTTAGCTCAGAAGAACTTTCTGACAATAACCTTAACCTAACATAACAGCAAGGCCGTAAAAAGCAGCCGAGCCAACGGAACTGCTCAACAATAACCTTTACATAACCAAAAGTACAGTCAACAACAACTTTAACCTTGCATAACCAGAATCTCAGTTGAAAGGCCCTTGGCTTATTGTTGGAAATTTCCATTTGGTCAATTTCGGCGGCGTCTCTATTATGTTAAGTTAAGGTTATTGTCGGGAAGTTTTTCTGAACTAAACTGCTTTAGACAGCCTCACTGTTATATTAGGTTAGTGCCATTGAAAGGGAGTTGCCGTTGACTCGACCGCTTTTGGCGGTATCGCTGTTATGTTAGGTTAAGGTTATTGTTGGAGAGTATACTCAAATATGTTAAATTAGGGTTTATTTCGGAAAATTCTTCTGAACTTAGCCGTTTTTGGCAGCCTCACTGGTATATTAGATCAAGATTATTGTTGGAGAGTGCTCATTGGTATATTAGGTTAGTGTATTGAATGGGAGTTCATTTGAAATAGGCTGCCTTTGGCGACCTCGCTGTTATATTAGGTTAGAGTTATTGTTGGGGTGTTTCCGTTTGCTCGGCCGCCTTCGGCGGCCTCGCTATTATTTTAGGTTATTGAAAGGGAGTTCTCCTAAGCTCGGCCGCCTTCGGCGGCCTCGCT
>NW_016223384.1:1320-1429 GCF_001687245.7 Rhagoletis zephyria
GCTCGGCCGCCTTCGGCGGCCTCGCTATTATTTTAGGTTATTGAAAGGGAGTTCTCCTAAGCTCGGCCGCCTTCGGCGGCCTCGCTATTATTTTAGGTTATTGAAAGGG
>NW_016223385.1:0-1429 GCF_001687245.7 Rhagoletis zephyria
ACAATAGCACAATAACATTTTTGTAGCAGAATAACTTTAACAAATTAATGTATGCTTGAAAGAGGGAATCGTCGTCATTAATATTTTTATTCTAACAAAGTAATGATACAGAACGTCTGTGATTTGATTTATTTGCATTGAATGATTTCATTGAGGTTGGCGTATTTGTATCGAAATTATAAGATTTTTAAGAGTAGGTTTAGAGAGGCGGCAACTCTATAAAAAAAAAATATAAACTCATTGCGCATCTGGAGGCCAAGTTCTTTCATTTGACAACTCACCTTTTTGTCCAGCAATCAGGCCACATCGCAGTATTTTTCATATAGGTGGCAACACTCTGCAAAAAATAAAACCTTATTGCACATCTATAGGTCAATCCCTTTCCATTCAGACCTAATTTTTTTAAATTGAATGAACTGTGAAAATTCGATGTAATTTACTAAAAAATACCCTCATGTAATAATAGTTTTGAAATAGGTGGCAACCCCACCGAAAAAAAATAAAACTTATTGCAACTCCGAAGATCATATTCTTTTACTACCTAATTTTTTAGTCTAACGAACGCCGAAAATTTCACATCTCACTTTTTGTAATTCAAAAACGGATCTTTTAATTTTTAGACAGGTGGCAACAATATAAAAATTCTAGGTGTTGAAAATAATACCCCTTTCGATGCAGATTATAGTAAACAATTTATTTCGAATCCTTTCAGTTAGCTTCGAGATTAACGTGGTAAAAAATCCTTGTCTCTGCTGTATACTATGTAAGGATAAAATAGTAATTTTTAAATAGATGGCAACCCTACTAAAAATAAGGAGTAAAAAATCTTCACTGGATGGATGCTTTGCTAAGCTACAGTTAACCCAGAAAATCTTACTTATGTGGGAAACTGGATGAGCTCCTATAATTATTTTAATAATTAATATAATTATTACTCTAAAAAGCCCAAAAATAGCACGTAAATCCTTAATAATATTTATTCGTATTCGACCAAAATTTCAGAAGTGGGCCGGCCACGTTTTTGGCTTAAGCGTAAATATCACATGTTTAGCTTTTTGTTCGTTTATTTTAATACTCCAGATCGCTTACCACTCCTCGATAAATTTCAAGTAATTTTGTAAGAGTTTTTACTTTTTTCTGGGCACATGTTTCTGCAGATCATTGCAGTATCATGCAGGACGATAATATTTTTTATAAGAAGCTGTTTTTCATGGCAGAAATACACTCGGAGTTTTGAAATAGCTAGAAGAAAAACCTTTTGTTCGTTTGTTTTAACATCTATTCAATAAAGTAGTTTTAGTAGAGGTAGGAATATTGACTGAAAGAGTGAACCTAAGTTTATAATCATAGATACACATAAAAAAATATATGTTAACTTTTTTCAATTATTCACGTGCTTGTCGAACTACAGGGCGTATGAGTAATGTGA
>NW_016223386.1:0-1429 GCF_001687245.7 Rhagoletis zephyria
TTGGCATTCCAATTTCACGCCAGTTAGCATAGAAGACGAACGACTAGCGAGTTTATTAGACTAGTACAAAATTTCGTAGGCGAGTGCAGCGCCAAACAAGAAGAAGAAGAAATGTTTTCAAACTAGGGCGGATCAGTAAACATTTTTTTGTCGACCTAGCCTGATGTACATAAGTATATACTTATGCGAATTGTGTCGTAGATAGAACTCGTAATTGCCAAAATTTCATAGCTCTTGTTGCGAAAATTTCTTTCCGCTTCAGCGCCGGTGTTTCGTAAAAGCTTACGAAAAAATACGTGCTTATTTTTTTCGTTCGTATGTATAAAAAAAACATACATTCAATTCATACATATTTATGTATGTGAATGAATTTATCTATTTATCACCTATATGCTTTACACACTAAATTCGCATTAGCCAAAATCGAGTAGAGAAAGGAAGTCATGCGTCAAAAGACTGCCAAAAAATAAAAACTTATTTCATTGTTTCTTTTTGATTTTCTTCATTCTTTTACGTTATTTCGTGTCTGTTAATTTCTTTTAAGTATTTAGGTTTTTGTGCATCTTACTCGTGATCTATTGGCCAGTTGTAAGAAAATTAGGCAATCGTACCAATGGCCAGACAGTGAACTGACAACTGAGATATGTACAAAGAAAATGGATCACTTGAATGTTGTGCAATGTTTATAGTAACAATATATATAGTGCTTTAGTACGGTTTTCTTATATCAAGTATGTATGTAAAGCAATGAGCATCCGAATTGCTAAAGGATGAACTAGTCCTGCTTAGAAAAAATTTGAAATACTAAGGTATCAAGTATAATTTATCATTTTCCTCCGGTTACTACTGTGAGTACNTCCTCCGGTTACTACTGTGAGTAGACCAATCTTTAATTATTCTTCGTGTGACTTTGTAAGTCTTAATGATATTTTACTTGAAATAAATTGGGAGGAGCTACTTGGTGGGCTTGATACATCTGTCAGCTTTTCCGCTTTCAAGTCGATCGTATACACCCAATGTTTAGATAGGATCCCCCTGCGGGTAAAAAGAGCCTATAAATTACCTTGGTACACTAAAGAATTAAATAAACTCAAGAATCTTAAAAACAAATTCTTAAAAAAATTTCATAAGAGTAAGAATAACTTCTTCTTCAGTAAATATAAGCTATACTTAAAGGATTTTAATATTTTGAATAAAACTCTTTATTCCGAGTATATGCGCAAAATAGAGGGAAACATTAAATCGAACCCCAAAAGTTTTTGGAAATATCTTAAGGACAAAAAAAGTTCCGCTAGTGTGCCTACCGGAGTTTTCCTTGATGATTACTCGGCGAAAACTCCGGATGAGGCAGCTAACTTATTTGTCGATTTTTTTAAATCTAATTTTTCTGTGGACGATAGTAGTCTGCCGCTTGATTTATCGAATAGTC
>NW_016223387.1:0-1429 GCF_001687245.7 Rhagoletis zephyria
GAGAGTCGAATGCAAATCAGAGGGTTGCACAATAGCGATGGGTAAACGAAAATTAGAATATTTAATACTTTGCAATTAAAGTCCTTTGAAGGTCATTTGGAAAAGCTCAAACTTTTTCATTTCTTAAATACGTCCTTTTAATTATTTTCCTCTAGCCACCGACGCCGAAACCGAATACATATGCTTAATGGATGACGAAAGCCAGAATAGTCTAATGACCGAACAAAAGGATAATGGACCACAGAGGACCACGTTGCCGGTGCCACTAGCTCTACAGATGGCTGCGACGACGCAAAGCTCTGAAGTGGACGCTCAAGCATCAACTGATCCAGCGGATACAATTGAAATTTTTGGAACTGGAGCAGAAAATGTGAGTGTTGCCGGACAGGAGGAGAAGAAAGATAATGTCCCTGCAAAGGCAGAGAGCGAAGAAACAACAAATAAGAAGGAAAACGGGCAAAGTGCTGAAAAAGAGGAAAAGTCTGCAGAAGAAGTGGATGCGTCAAAGCCAACTGGAGAAANCGGATACAGGCTGCGCTGCAGGACCAGGAAATGCTGTCAATTGTAAAGCTATGGAGGATAAACAAAATGGTTGCTATACGCTCTATAAGGGTGAGTTAAAGTTGGTTTTTTGTTTTGCAAAGTGGTTTAGTTTGTTGCATTGATTGTGTACTATTTTGTTGTTGTCGTTATCGAAATATTTAACGATATTTATATCAAAATATTTTTCGATGGTTTTGATCAATAATCGATAAGTATCGATTTCGTGGAGAAATATCTATCGATAAATTTATCGAAGCCGCTAGATAAGGATGAGTTAAGAGATCAGTAAACAATAAAGCCCCGCAAGTGGGATACCTTAAATAAAATTTTCAAGAAATATTTGTGTTGGGGATATCGAAGGCCATTCAAGCTTATGAAAAATCCTGCCATCGAGGTCTAAAAAATATAGGTCCCCACCGTGTGGGTTAATAGTTGAGAGAGGTGAAATTGTTATTTAACTGGGAACAAATTTATTAATTTTTTTATAATTCAGAAAGTATTACATTTCATACAGATTACAAGAAATTATAAATGAGACGTAAGAACTATGTAATTAATTCATTCAGTAGTGATTTAAAACTAGGTTCTGAGTAAGAAAACTCCGAAATAGAAAAATTTTAGAGCAAATTGAATTCCGTTAGAGCTCTAAAAACAGGAACCTTAGACGCAAAATGAGTTCAAAGAAAAAGGGATGTGATTTCTTAAGCATATCCGTGGCACATCGAAATGGATGCGGCCAAGCAAATATACATACATACCTTTGTGGTCAGCGGATTAAGTTTATTTGCATATTGACCAGTTTTGGACATAATTCTTTTGCCTATTTAATTTTTTTTTAATTTTTTTTTTATAAAAGTTTAGCTCATTAAATAACTAGCACCACATA
>NW_016223389.1:0-1429 GCF_001687245.7 Rhagoletis zephyria
TTGTGCCAAATTGAAAAATTAAGTGCCATTTGAAGTAAAATAGGGCCAGAAATGGCACAGTTTGATCCAAGTTGGCAACCCTGCGTGCTGTTCACAATTGTCAGTTGTGGCTTGTTAGTTTACACTTGGCTATATTGTTGCTATTATCTGTGTACATACATGTAGGTATTTTCAATAGGGTGGTCCAAAACGAGTAAGGCCGGAATTTTATTGCTCTCACCCCCCTAAGATTGTTCTATATCGAAAAAAGTATAGCCCTATTTTTTATTTTGAAATCAAAAAACTTTTAGAGGTCGCTCAAAGCGCTCAAAGTTTTAGATGTATTTTATATGGGGTTCTCTTCAAGAGACTTTCAATGGTAATACCCAATAGTTTTTTTAACCATTTTTTAATACCAACGATTTTTCATTGGTCTCCCCATTGTATTTTTGTATATTATTGTTACTATGAAAAAATGATTAAATTAACAATTGGGTATTTTTACAGAGAATCTCCTGCAGAGAAACAGATCGAAAAATATTGATTTGACTAAGAATTCTATACCAATTCTACAAAAAGTGGTTTTCCCCCATATAAAATACATGCAAAACTTTGAGCGCTTTGAGCGACCTCTAAACATCTTTTAATTTCAAAGTAAAAAATATAGGGGTATACTTTTTTCGATATAGAACAATCCTAAGGGGTGAGAGCATTAAAATTCCGACATTACTTTTTTTTACAAGCAATTTTGGACCACCCTAATGTACATATTTGTATAGCGCGACCCGTTTTGCTTTCAGTGTCGCCTCTGCCGTTGGTTGCCATTTGCATGCCATCGATGGCATTCGTCAGTCAATGGCTCCCACTCTGTTCTTTTGTTGTTATGTAGCGATGTAAGTATAGTATGGTTTTGATATTGTTATTGTTGTTTCGTAGTTGCTGACACAATTGCTGCAGCTGCTGTTACTACTGCAGTTAATTTTTATTAGCGCTTTTCGATTGCATTGTGGATTTTATAGTCATTATATTCATATACTCTTACTAACTAGTTTAGCTTGGTATGATATTTTTTGTTGCTCGTCATGTTAGCCAGCTGGCACTAGTGATCATCTGGACGTTTAAGCAAACATTACATTTTTATTTAAGTAAATATCTATACATCTGTATGTTTATGTACTTGTATATAAAAGCGCCGAAAAGCCCTGAAAGATGCCGATAAATATGAAACAAAAACCATAAGAAGTCCAAAAAAAAAATAGAGAAAAGTCTCGAGGAAAAACGCTAAAGTTCTTAAAAAACTCAAATAATAAAACACGAAGAATCCCGAAAAATCAAAAGCATCCGAAGAAATTCTGAAAATCCCGAAAATCACGAAGCATTTCAATATATGTACATAGTATATAAAGAAGTGGTCATTAAATCTGCAGTCAGACGCAAAAGTCAGAACTAT
>NW_016223390.1:0-1429 GCF_001687245.7 Rhagoletis zephyria
TAACTGTCTGACTGGCTTTAGTGTATTCCGTTTCCGCTTTAACGGCTAAATTTTTGTAATTTTGCCTGATTGCTAGTGAGTGTGTGTGTGGCGCATAAAGTTAAGTGCTCGAGTACTTCACGTTGATCCTCTGTTAATGTGTGGCCCATAAAGACGGAATGGAGTAGATTTGCGAGAATTATTTCACGCCCTTGGTGGGAGGGAAGGCCCGAAAATCTTTCCCTAATGAAATGCAGTTGCGTTCTACGTCTGCTTAGTGATTGTGTTTTTGGTGCTCGTTTTCTTCTACAGTATAAATATTTTCCATTTCCTTGGATTTTATTTGATTTTGCTAACGGCTTTAGATCTTTTCCACTCAAAGATGCCTACCTTCGCTAGCGTTAATTCTAGGCATTGCGACTTCATTTTATTGCCTTCACTCCTATATATATATATGAATATATTTCTTCTTCGCTATTTGCCAAACCATATTCCTTTTCCCATTCAGTTAAGTATATTTGGCAAAAAAGATGCACTAAAGGTTTGTCCTATCACGAAAGTTATTAAATGGTGAAGAGGGGAAAAAATACACGTTTCCATTAGAGATGAGAATATAAAGCTCCAGTTAATATCATGGAACTCATTTGTTTTTCCTTTGGCGTATGTTTAAAAAGGTATTATATGTAGATATTTCTGACCTCAACAGTATTGCTTTCAGACATTCGCATTTACTGCCAATTTTATTGTTTTATTTCATCAGTCATTTTATTTTCATAATATATTCCTCTTCTTCTTATACTACAACCGTTTCTCGTTTTGGGCCGAAACCAAAAATCTTCTCCAATTGCCTTTCTCCTGTGCGAATTTGCACCATTTGCACATCATGACTGCACTTGGTCCTTCCATTTTGTTCGTGGGCGCCCTTACTTTCAAGAAATATTATTGACACCTAAGTACAATATAGTAGGTGGATTTTGGTAACTCATTATGCTCAGTTAAGATTACTTTCGCATTTTTTTTGGGGGCCATAGTTAACGATGCTTTTGCTTCTTACACAGAGATTTCGTACAGTGCTTACTAAAAAGAACAGTTCGCCATTCGCCATTTTCTCTTTTCATTTTCACTTCATCGCTTTTTTCTTATTCACTCACTAAATTCCACTCCACTTCATTTCATTTTATTTCAGTTACTTTCATTAATTTTTCGTTTCATTTCTATTTGACTTCCATTTATCCAGCTAATTTCGATTTTTAATCCGTCTTATTTTCATTTCATTCCGTTTCATTTCCATTACATCATTCTTTCAGATATCTGACTTTTATTATACTCTGCTAAATTCTCTCCCACCTTATTCACTTTGATTATAGTAGATGAGTATTTTTGAATTGTAAATATTCCGGTGTATACGTGAAGCATATATGTATGTATGAATTATTCTTCAGTAGCTGCG
>NW_016223391.1:0-1429 GCF_001687245.7 Rhagoletis zephyria
TCAATTACATGAATATCCTATTACCTATATTTATGTTTACCTTTTTTTTGTATACAGAGGACTGGGTAGTCGTACATACCTACATCATGCAAAGGTTGGGAACGTAAAGAAATCACATGAGCTGCACCGTAAGTCTTTAAGTGAGAGAAAAATTAATCAAACGCACTACACACGATTTATTTAATTGAATTGCAGGGCTGGGGTCACCTTTGCACTGATCACCTCCTGCGGTATTGCAGACAACAAAATCTGGACACCGTAGCTTTCACACCTATGCTTGAATTTGTAGCTCCGCTCCGCAAAATAACACACAAGTAAAGAAGTATAAGTTCGGGAGCAAAAGGAATTTTATATATCGGCGCGGGAATCAGATATCGTCATTTGAATTTTCTCTAAACTATTTTGCTTGATAAATAGGGGTATTTTTTCCTGATTTCAAATGTTTCGATAATATGCTGAGTTGGACTTAATTGAACCAAGTTTGGAAGAAATCGATAAAGCGGTTACCGAGATACACCTTTGAAGTCACAAAGTGGGCGGTGCTACGTCCAATTCCTAAAAGTTAAGAGATTTTTGTAAGTACTAACATGGAGTAAATTAGCGCCCTCAGTTATTGAAATAACGGAGTTTTCGTATTTCTAAAATTTACCGTTTTACGAGAAGTGTGTATAATATTAGTCCGATTTAAATAATTTTCAACGAATTGTTTTTACGAATTGCAGACGGAGGGACGGACTGACGGATATGTATGGACCGATTTTTAAGTAAAATCTAAATAAATACTATATGTATGTATAAAAACTGATTTATAAAAGGTTCAATTACAAATCATCAAAGAGAATGAAATGTCAGATAGTTAGTTTTAATCTTTTAATACAATCTGTATTTACTGTTTTCAATTTAAAATATGTATGTATGTACATATCTAGGTAATGCTGCGGGTAAAGGCTTACGGCCAATGACATACCCATGTTAAAAAATGCCTTCTTGAAACGCACTGGGGAGTTAGTTTTCTTTACAAGTTTCTATTTAAAAATCCTCATACAGAAACTGCTTTGAATACATTTTTTTTTTGACACTTCACAAATCCTTTTTCGAATTCAGGACAAATAAAATGAAGTTCGAAATTTTATATCAACATTTTGATGTTATATCTGACGGAAATCGGATATACGACTACCTACTGCAGAATATGTAAACAAATAAATAAATATGAGATGTTGGTTATAAATTACATAAACAAAACTATTAAAAAATAAAACTAACAAAATGTTTTTATTGACATTTTATGCCCAAAAGTAGTTAGTTACAAGTTAGTTGATATGCGATGCAGAGGTATCCAGGGTTGACTTTTTTGCGGTCATCGCCCGACAAAAGTAGTAAGGGGCACCGAAATTGCGCATATGGAAACTGTGCATTTAGACATTAT
>NW_016223392.1:0-1429 GCF_001687245.7 Rhagoletis zephyria
CGATCAACCAAATGACATCAGTCAATGCTTAACAACCTAATAAACAAAAAAACGCTAAAATGAAACGATGGTTTGTGGCGCGAAGCGACACTAACACCCTTGTAATAAGTTAAAATTTTAATGCAATCATTTAATTTAATTTAAAACTTTAAACTGCTTTAATTGTTTTAGCGCCAATTTATACTTTAAAAATGGGCTCACAGCGCAGCCACAGCCAACTATTACCACAAAAGGCAGATGTTTAGCCAAATATCGATCCAAAGCGGTCCTTTAAAAAACAACAACAAAAACAACAGCAAAAAACCGTTTGTGACGTATTCTGTTCGAGCACACACTGTCCCTCGGTATATAGATTAGGTTAACTCGGCGAAAAAGAAGAAGAAGACCACGGCAGCGTGTCGGCAAAAAAAACTCGGCAAGAAAGCAAGGAAAAGTGGTGCGTCTGCAAGTGCCACATCGACGGCGGATGCTCAGCGGCAGCACTTTTTTAAAGCACTTTCACTCTCTCTCACTCTTCCTCTCCTCTGTTGTCAAATTGTTGAGCCAAACTATCACACACACACAGCTTTGTTTACCAGTTTTGTACCACCCTGGTGCTACAGTTCCTTTTGGTGCTCCACCACTTTGTCATCTGATACTTTTTGCTTATCTCACATTTCTTTAGGCCCAGATCGGAAGCTCTGTGATCTTTTACTTTCTCTCTTCTTTTTTGTTGTCCACCAAGCAAACTCTCAGTGGTCAAAATGAGCTACGTACGTCTGCTGGCCACCTCGTGGATGGAGGCTCATCGTTCAGGAGACTCAGGTACTGTCTGTGAAACCGCAGTGTCGCCAAAGTTTCATTTTCTCATTCTTTTTTAACTTCATTATATGACACTGGCTCTGTCAGTTTTGTGCTCAAAACCGTAACAAATTACAGTGCCTCAGTGCCTGACCACAGCTGTCGGCTGTGGTAATTAAAGCAGGGCAAACAGATTGAAATGATGATGAGGAAAAAGAAGAAAAAATATGAAAACGATAGCGTACCATATGTTGATTGCCCCGCTGACTGGCAATAGCCACCCTGACCACTCTTACCCAATTTAGTCTGTCTGCTAATGCTGACCAGCTGTTTCAGCGATTTGCTGCTGCTGCTGCTGCTGCCCATAATTGCAGTCTAATAGTAATGATGATGTCCATGTGCAACCTCAAAAAGGTTTTTTGCACTGGCACTTTCATCAGTGTGCTTTGGTGAGAGGTGACATGATCTTGCACCTTTAGTTTTCTAATGAAATTATTCGTTTGAGAATTTCTCTTGATCTTTTACTTTTTTATATATTAAGAAAGAGACTCACTCTGTTCTCGTTCTCTTTCTCACTGCACTTTATTACAACTTACACTGCAAGACTGAACAAATTAACTAGTAATATACTTTTTTTCTTTTTGTGTGC
>NW_016223393.1:0-1429 GCF_001687245.7 Rhagoletis zephyria
TCGCCCTATTCACTACAGATGTCGCCCTATGCACTATGCGTTTTTATAGAGCTTTTCAAAGCAAAGGTTTTATGGTTTCGGACACACAACATTGAAAGTTTCTGGATCCACAACATTGAAAGTTTCTGGACGCACAACATTGCAAGTTGATAAAAGCGTTGTAAAAATGCTTATATGTGCTACCGTATGTACATATGGTATATGGGAAAAAAATGCACTTATGTTTTTCGGCAATTTGTTCAACGAACTAACACCCGATTTACATGATTCAAGTACTTGAAAGCAATTCTTGCTCATTCTCTTTTGTGTTTTCTATTTGCTTTTACACGTTTCAATTCTGTTGAATTCAAGTTTTTGGTTCTTTAAATGGGAAGCAACGAAAATGCCAAAAGCAAAGCAAGAAAGTTGAAACGACTTGACGGTACAGACGCATGTGTACTCGTCCCTTTTCTTCTCACCCCCTCTCTTCCACATGCGAGCAGAATTGAATTCAATACTTGAACTGTGTAAAAGCAGTCTATGCGACCAACGGTAAAAATTGGTAAGCAGAGGAAAGTATATGATTTTAATGTGCTAATACTTTGTTCTTGAACAGTGGGACACAGTAGGCATATAAACTGCAACGGAATTTATTTTGGGGTATACACCCGAATTTGTATATATGTACATATGCTTATATATATATAAAATTGGAGGTACGCGGAGATATACCGCTTTCCGGAAAACGGAAGTTTTCTACCAAAATTTTAATAGCGGCAAAATGCCGATGTGAAATTTTTGGGCGGCAGGAAAATATCCGCAATTTTAATAGAACGGTTTTTTGGCGAGAAACGCCTTTTATTTAATTATATATATATATATATATATATATATATATATATATATATGTGTATACGTATTTATGTCCGTTTGCAGTTTATTAGAAATAATACAACTTTTACGAAAATGAAAGTTATATTATTTCAATTTTTAAGGAAATTAAAAATTTGCCTACTTACTACTTTCCTTGATTTATGTAGATGTGATTGTATGTAAGTGAGCTTCTTTTTGCCTGGAGGCTTCTTGTGTCTGGTGTTGCTGCTAGATTTGCCGCTTATATGTATGTATATGCCGGTTGGCTGATGGTTTGTTTGGGTGATGCTGCTAATGCTGCTGACGCTTTGTTGTTGGATCTGGCTACTTGTGCTGGAAAACTGTACTGCTTGGTTGGTTAGCTCGATTCGCTTTTTTTTTTATACCCGAGCGCACTTGTGCACAAGGGTATATTAATTTTGTTCACATAACGGTTGTTTGTAACAGCCAAAACGAATCGAGATAGATATAGACAAATGTATACATAAATGATCAGGATGAAAAAAGAAATCNACTGCTTGGTTGGTTAGCTCGATTCGCTTTTTTTTTTATACCCGAGCGCACTTGTGCACAAGGG
>NW_016223394.1:0-1429 GCF_001687245.7 Rhagoletis zephyria
GAAAGAAAAGGTGTTACTCCATGTTACAGTTTTGCTCGTCACTGTAGGTACAACGAAACGAGCGTTGGGTATAAAAATAAATGAACATACGGCGGACGCATGGTTCAATAATACAAGGTTCGATAAACTGACAGTTGTCTCTCTCGCACCGCTCCCTTAGCAGTGGCAAAGTGTTGCTTCTTTGCAAATTTACTTAGAAAAAGTGTTGCTTTTCTGTGAAATAGAAGTATAAGCTTTTGTGCAATATGTTTATTTGTATATGCATATGAAGCACATTTAACTGATGAAAACATAAACTGTTTTTAAATTGGATGTTAACATCAATCTCATAGTAGTTTTGTTTTAATTTTGAGTCTTTTTGCAGTTTTTATACGGCTAAATAACACAAAAATTGTGTAATTCACGTAGATATATTAACATTTCGTTCAATACTTCGTTTAAAATGCCAGATTTCCTGCAAATACATTAGAATTTACAAAAGGAATTTCACTACTATTTGCCTACTTTGGGTACTTTTCTACTACCATTTTCGCACCAATGGATTTCATTCCTCCCCTTTCCCCATCCTTCGTAAATGCAACCTTTTGTAAGGGAGTGTCAAACCAGGGCTGTCAATAATTATATAACCTTGTATTATTGAATCATGGGGCGGACGCAAAAAACAAAAAGATGACAACTGCGCTGGCTCAACACTTGGCAAACAACGAACACTGATCGGACTTCGACAGCACGCGAGTTTTGGACATCGAAAGAGGAGAAAGAAGGNAGGGCTGTCAATAATTATATAACCTTGTATTATTGAATCATGGGGCGGACGCAAAAAACAAAAAGATGACAACTGCGCTGGCTCAACACTTGGCAAACAACGAACACTGATCGGACTTCGACAGCACGCGAGTTTTGGACATCGAAAGAGGAGAAAGAAGGAGAATGACACTGGAAAGCCTACGAATACAACAGAAACTTGACAATGTGATGAATTTCAAAGAATATGTGGACAACACAAACAACGCCTACACAGCTATATTAAAATCTAGATATAAACAAAACAAAATGAAAGTAATGTAAACTCGCTGCGCTAAAACCATGTAATTATTGTTGTTTAATGTGAATAATTGTAAAGTGTGAGTTTCAAATTCTGATGTGTATGTTATGATAATTGTTAACCATGTTTATTGTTTATTGTTTGTCGTTAAAATAAAGCAGAGTCCCTGAGGAAGGCGCGAAATGCGTTGAAACGCGAAGGAGTAAAAAAAAGAAAATTTTATTTTCGCTTTAATTCCAACGGCCGAAGTAGCTCACACCCAGCACACAAAATTGCAAGGAATTTGGCCCTGTCAAAATAAGTTAAACTTTTTTGTTTTTGTTATTTTTATATAAAAACTAGCAGACCCGGCGAACTTTGTCCCGCCCAAAATTATTATATATT
>NW_016223395.1:0-1429 GCF_001687245.7 Rhagoletis zephyria
TGCGTAGAGGGCAAAGAGAAGGTTGAATTTTTCTGTAGAAATAAAATCTGCATAAGTTAATTGAAATATTACTATCATTTCTAAATGGCATTTGGGAAGGTTGCCAACTGTTTAAAAAATCAAATTGAACTCGAATTAAGAACTTTAGGTAATTGAATTATATGTATGTATATCACAATATGGGTGTCGAGGTTTTAGAAGGGTATAGTTTGAAAGTATTTTGAAAGCGTTGCCACCTGTTTGAAAAGTCAAATTTTAGAGGACAAGCTAGTATTTTATAAATTCATTTAACTTGTGACACGGAATATTTAGTTTAGAAACAAATAATGTACTCAATTCTCTGTTTTGGTGAAATAATTTGTTTAAACATAGTAGACGTGAGTAACATGCGGCCAATCTCTGGGGGTTGCAATTTTCTTTGAATATTGTTGGTCAATCTTAAATTTCTTTTGCATTAGTAAAGGCTATTATTATTTTCTATCATCTGCGTTAACAAGATTATCCAACTGGATAAGCAATTTAGGAGCTATAAACATATGTGTAGTGAAAGTAAACTTCTTTCAAACTTTTTTTTAAAGTAATGCAAACTTGTCGATAAATCAATATATAGCTCCTAAATTTCTTATCTAGTTTGATAATGTTGTTAAAGCCGGTGATAGAAAATTTAATAGCTTTTACTAATGCAAAACGAAATTTAAGAATGACCCACGACATTCAAAGAAAATTGCAATTAAGTTAGTTCGCTTTTTTACCTTCCTTTTATTAACTCTGGATGTAACTATGTAATATTGATGCGCCTAAAAGATGCAGCGATTTCTATGCTCAAGTTACATACCTGATGACCAGGGAACGGATTTTATGGAAATTGCCTTTTTTTCTGCTAAAGAGATAGAGTATATTCGATTAAGAATATCCACGATTTAGCTCTCCCTGATTCCATATATACACATTTGATGTTGCCTTTTTTTGCCTTTTTTAAGATATTTGCCTTTTTTTGCTTTTTTTGCCTTATAGAAGCGCAGGGACCTCTTGCCAAACTGGTGTTGGAAAAATTAAAGCCGTTTTCTCAGCTAACGTAGGCTTGAAGACAATAAAGGGTGTGGATAAAATTGTTAAGGGCGAGGAAAGCGCCCTTATTTCTGATAATATGAACGTTTCAAACGTTCCATATTTAAATTGGGCTCCACTTGTATCTAGCGTTGCCATTTTAGCCGTTTTCCGGCTAGATTTAGCCGGTTTTGATAGCAACTAGCCGGAGAAAATTCGATCTAGCCGGCAGCCGATTTGTTAGCCGGTTTGTAAAAAAAAAGTTAGCCGTTTTTATCCGATTTTGCTATTCGCCTAATTTTCAGGTGCAAAAAGTTAACAAAATGTTCGAAGGCAATAATGCAGATCCAATGAAGATTTTTAATGAACTCAATGTTTTACT
>NW_016223396.1:0-1429 GCF_001687245.7 Rhagoletis zephyria
AAACGGTCCACTGGAAATGCGCCTTCTCATTCATAGACGTTCTCTGATAGTACTACCGTCGTGAGAGGTATTGAATCGAAATGCTAAATTGCTTGAAAATTATATAATTAATAAATTTATAAAATGTATAAATTACTTTTTAAATTAAAGAGGTTATATAAATTTGTTTAAAATTGAGTGCATCAAAAAAAAACTTCTCATAATAATAAAATAAACTTATTAATTTATGCGTCTGAATTATATATACTTATATATATACATACACTTGCACCCACTTGAATAGCGACAGGCAAAATCTGAATTAATTTTTATATGGAAAAGTTAAATTCAGATTTTGTTTGTCCCTTTTGAAGTGCAAAGAAGAGAAATTGGCTATAATAATACATTTCTAATACTACAAAACAAAAGATATTCGTTTAAATTGGCACATCATACTTTTAAAAGTTCAACTGAGATCAAATACGGAGGCGCATATCAAAATCCGGACAAAGGAAATGATTAACATTTTACCATATTATAAGGAAACGAATAAAGTACTGGTCAAAATAATAGCACCACAACATTTTTAACAGTTTTGACTATTTTTTTTTTTGTTTAGTGTCTACTAATTTGTTATAAAAGTTGTACAAAACATAAAAAAACTACAAAATCTTCAAAATTTCAAGCTTTATAATTCCAATTTCTATAAAATTTTGTGTATGCGGTTTTATAGCTTATTAAATTTTACTATAACTCAGTGTAAGCTTATAGTTGCTAAAAATTCCCGTAACAAATTTTTTTTTTGTCGACTGTATTGTTAATTTTCATGGTAAAAAAATAAATGTAATGTTAACAGATGACGNCCGTAACAAATTTTTTTTTTGTCGACTGTATTGTTAATTTTCATGGTAAAAAAATAAATGTAATGTTAACAGATGACGAGAGAAGTTTCGCTAAAACCGACATCGATAGTTTTCAAAAACTATCGATAGAGGCGTCAGTTTTCAACTATCGATAGTATCGATAGTATCCCAGTTCTAAGTCACCCAAGCCGCTTTCGCATCATGACAATTTATTTTATCTGCGATTTTCACCAATATTTTACTTAAAAAATAATTTGTGCTTTTAAATAGTTAAAGAAACAAAAAATTTGCAAAATGTCGTTCATGAATCCAGTGGATATGGTAGAGGAAGATGCGGCAGATCTTCAATTTCCAAAGGGTAAGTAAAGTAAATCCAATTGCAGCATGTGTTGTCTACAAGTGAAACGCGCAGCGATAAGTAAAAATATAAAAGTTTGTAATAAGGTTTATGATGCGATACTACTAGGCGAAAGCAATATTTTATTATTTTCATCTTGTAGTCGAGTTAGATGTTCCAAACAATTTGTCTAGCGCAACTTCACCAAAAAATGCCTCGAGCTGTCAACACGGCATCATCAAAGTTCGCC
>NW_016223398.1:0-1429 GCF_001687245.7 Rhagoletis zephyria
CACTAGGCAACTGTGGAGTTGGGGGTGGGAGGGGTGGTTCGAAGATATTCGGAAACCCGAGTCCTTTTCGCTGTGTGTGTGTTCTATTTTGTTTTGTACTTCTACAGTGAGGGGATTTGTGTAGTCGTCGACGGCCTGGGCAATCAGCGCTGGAGATGATGCAAAAACATGTGGCGTGGACAGCAGCAGCGCAGGCAGGCTGCAGAAGAAGCGCTGTGGGCACTGTTCGGACAGAACGTAACTGCCGCCGCCGCCGCTGCTCATCAACGGATTCAACGGCGCCGCCGAAGCTACTCTCTTCTTCTCGCTACTTACCACTAAAACTGGTGATTTATCACCACCACCGACTGACTAATATCAGCGGAAGGAGGGCTGCTGCTGATACTGCGTCGTGGCCTGAATCGTAGCAGTTGGAGAGAGAGAGGAGATAAAACTTTTTTGTGCAAAGTTGGGGTGAAAAGAGAGACTTCTGTTGTTGTTGTTTTGGCTGCTGCTGCAGTCGAAGTCTGTCTGCTCGAGAAATGGCCGAGTCAGAGCGAGAGGAAAGCGAGATAAGGGAAAAAGTGCCGTTAACTTTTTTGCTGTACAAAACTTCTTCTTCTTCGAAAAGCTCACACAGGTGGCGATATGGTCACCACCAAAAGAAGAAAGAGAAGAACAAATTAGGAAATCAAAAGACGTTTTATTTACAGCAAAAAGTAGGAAGAACATAAAATCACTCGTCCACCTCGATCGCCTCGGGTCCTTCATCCTCCTCTTCATCTTCTTCCTCCTCCTCCACCTCCATCACCTCCTTCTTCGGCCGGTGCCGAGCCAAAACGGCATCGGCAAATCTCAGCCGGTACCGGTTCTGCTCGCACACCTTCCCCAGGTCCGTCTGCTGCCGCCCCAGCGACTGGGCGAGGTGCCGCAGCGTGGAGACCAGCGACCGCTCCGAGGAACCGCCCACACCAGTGGTCACCCCGCCCACCACCGAGCTCTTGAGCAGGGTGGCGTGCTCGCTCAGCAACGCCCCCACCCACCGCAGGTAGAACTCAATGTGGGCGGTGGACTCGAGGGCGGTGGCGAGGTGGGCGAGCAGGCGTTCGACGTAGTTCAGCGGGAGGGCGGCGGAGATCAGAGGGATCCGGGCGAGGGGCACCGCCTCCACGGCCTCCGCCAGCAGGCTGCGCTCGTTGAGCTTCAGCGCCATCATCACCGCCTGGCCGAGGTCTTCTTCGCCATCCGCTAGGGCCCGCTTCACCGCCGCCGGCGTCACCGAGGCCTCCAGCTGGTAGGGGTCAAAGAGGTGCGCCCGGTCCAGTGAGTAGACGAGCACGCCCTCCGTCGAGACGAAGGCAAAAGCGCGCATCGTCGGCGAGAAGCGAATCTGGTGGACGGCGATCACCGGGGCGAGCTGCCGGTCCGCCAGGTCGCTCTTGGTGACGCC